>NC_044357.1:3915984-4215984 GCF_007364275.1 Archocentrus centrarchus | reverse complement strand
TGACTCATCTCTTTTAAAACAGCATACTCCTGCCATCTGACTGGCACTAATTTTCTTACTGCTCTCACCTTACTTTTCTTATTCTGAGGCTGCCAAAAAAGCTGACCAGCGTCACATTCACTATTTGCCTTGCTCAGGATCGCTCACTGTGAATGAAAGCAGACTGTAATATAACTGCTTACACTTTAAATACTAATTATACTGTTTATCATATATAAGCATTCTATTTAAATTATGCACGAGGTACAGTATAAATGACTCACATTTCAAATGGGCTTTCAGGCAAATATAACCTATTAAACATTAATAATGGTGCCCATGAGCACCATTGTTGGTTGTTGGGTTATTGTATGGTTAATTAAGTTCTGAGATAACTTACCTATGGTAGCTAATGTTAGTGATGGTTCACTCCAGGCAATTACTAACACTTTGGCAAAATATAATTTATGTCTACAGTTACAGTTTTTGCATAACATACTGACTTTACCATTGCATTTCATGTACTGGTTGAAGTGTAAGATTATACTTGTTACAAGGTTACAGCAATAAGTGTTCATAGACAACTGGTGGAAACATTAATGGAGTCAAACTCTCAAAGCGTGCTAGTGGAACATGCTTTGATTGTAGTTTTTCATTATTTATATGCATTGCCTTATTAAAACAAAGAGACAGGATGGTGTTTAACATTATTTGCAATCACCCACAGCAATCGAGCAATTCTATTGCTGGTAAAGGGCAACACCACTTGGAGAAACCTCTTGCAGAACTACAATGCACCATAAAAAAGAACTAGTAGCGATACTAAGTATTACTACATTTGGTTTAGTTATGATTGTTGTTTATTTGAAATGTGCAACTTGTGATTTCAGCTGTGATTTGCATTTGGACAATTTGGACAAAGAGGAACCTCAAGCACACAGTTTAATTTCAAATAATGCCATGTTGATGAAATATTGATAAAAGTGGAGAAGCTGGAAATGCTGGTCTTTTTCAATTTGCTTGCTTTGTTTCAAACAATTAAACAACATAGATTGAGATCATTGCTTGTTGGCTGTACACATTTATACAAATTTTCTCACAGTAGTTGCTTTTTATTCAAATGTTGACAGGCATGCAAAAAAAAAAAAAAAAAAAGGTAAAAAGCTCATTGATTGTGTGCATACAAGGTAACTGTCCACTGGACACCGGACCACCTGTTTCGGGCAAATGGTGTTGTACTTCAGAAACTCGGTTTGGGGCCAGCTCTAGCCATTTTTATGGTCTCTGCAACTGGATGATCAGAGGGATTTTTTTTTTTAAGCTTATGAGGCTGCAAGTAGACTCCTGCAAAAAGCTGTATACAATAGACGCAGCTTCAACTCCTTTGAACATTTTGCCAGATCTAGATTACATGTGTTTTTGGTGCAGCTCCTTAGTAAGACCAGTCTGTCTTTTATGCTTAGTGCTAAGCAGACATATGGATTTATCAGTGATTTGTCACTACCAGTTTCAGAATGTCTGGATTTGTTACTGTGCAACATCAGTGACATTGTCTTAACTTCATTGTGTAGATCATTATTACAGGCTTTCTTTTATAAGCATGACTCACTCTTGCATGACTCAAGTTGAGGACAAAGCTGTGCATATTCAATATAATCCACGTTACTGTCCGAAAAGTGTGGGTCACATTATCAGTAACCTGGTTACTCATGATGTGATGTGTTCTATTTAGCCAGTGCATGTTAACTTTCCTTGACTTAATGATAAGGCCAAAAATTGTGTTTTAGTTAACCGACAACATCGATGAAAACTGTGGATGCAGAGGTGTTATGTACTGTCTTTGGTCAGAGAATAAATCATCACGAAATCTTCTTTTGCTTCTATTTGGTTCTGGTGAATCCATCCTGACCTATTGACATCCATTTAGCTCACATGGCAGTGGAACAAAGGGGCATTTGCAAGTCAATTAGTTAACTAGCCCCAAGGTTTTTTATTTTTGCATTCCAAGTTTTGAAATTAGCTTTACTTGGAAATTTACATAGCATAAATATTGGATTAAGCACAAGTATCTTAAGGGCAACTTTGTATGTAAGGATCAGGAGGGTTTTATAGTTCTCTTAAAGTAAGCTGGGAATGTGTTCGAGATAACCTTTCAAAACTGGCCGTAAATTGTATTTGTACAACCAGCTACAGTGGTTACATTTCCATGTGAAGCATTACATGGTATTTCAAGCGACTGACCTAATATGCTTGGATAGAAAAACAATAATAATGTGAGTGCATGAAAGTAAAATGTGCTTGGGTCTGCCCTACACATTTTTTTATAAGCTGCATGGGTATATTTACTAATACACCTTTCAGATTTGAAATGGCTTTTGCTTAGGCCTTAAAAATATTTATATCGTACAATAATATTGATGTCTACAGTCAAATACTTTATGCAGACATGAAATTAAGTGAAATGGAAAGGCAGCGCGTGCACACATACACATACAAAACTAACTGAATAATGTAAAAGCAAGATCACTTTGTAGAGCGTGGTTGACATAGAATTTCTGTTCTTTAGCCACATGCATGAAGAGACTCCCCTACAAGTGGTTATAATTCAGTTAGAAGCCAGGTTATAATTCAGTGATCCAAATGCATTTGTTATGCAAAGATGGGATGAATCACTCGTATACAAGTATTCGATTTTAAGCTTAGCACACTAAGAACACCAAGTGACAAACAAAACAAAACAAAAGGGGTACCTTACAGTTAGTGCCTACAGGGGGATTCAGCAAGGAGGTGGTGCTGATAAAATGTTGAGTGGCACCAGTGAACATTATAGACATGTTCAGTGTTTCTCCTAGGCTGACTGCTTTGGGGGACAGGTGGGCCATGGGAGTGATAACCCCCGCAAAGCTTCTTTAACCTTATCAAGTGTAATTGAGGAAAACACTTCTGACAGCTTGTAAGGAAGACAAAGGGTGAGCTGAACACGGTCGCAACGAGATACCATCAAAAACAATTCAAGCAGTGCCAAACAACACCGATTCAAAAAGAGACTCAGTGGTCAAGTGCCAAGGAAGGCTGGTTCTGTTGCCTGATATCCAGCTCCACTGGTGATCAGATGGATTTCAGGTGTGGGTGATTCAAACACTCAGAGAAGGGCGTAGTAGACAGGCGTGAAATATAATAAGAAAGAGATCGCTTTTAAAAAGAGGCCAGAAGAAATTCAGTGGCCATAACAAGCTTATTCCCCTGTGAATAAGAGCTCTATTGTTGTCCAAGAAGAATTAATATCATATCTGTGCCACATGGTTGCAGTGGGTTGCAGTGGGTTCTTCATTATGATGAACATGGGCAGTCTATATATATATATATATATATATATATATATATATATATATATATATATATATATATATATATATATATATATATATATATATATATATATATATATATATATATATATATATATATATATATATATATATTTCTGTACTCTAGATGCATCAAATGTATCTGCAGCAGAAAATAGTCCCCAACAAACACAACATTCACTAGTTTTAAAAAAAGAAAAGAAAATCATGGGTTGGTTATGTTAATTCAAGAAAAAGCTTTCATTAACATGAGCACTAAGGTGCATCACGTAAATATGACAGATTTAGCCTACAGAGCAGAAATGGATGGATGGATGGATTCTTAACTGTTGTGCCTGGCAGATTGATGATTTTAAAACATAAAAGAACATACAACAGAACATAAACACAAATAGTATAACAATGATGCAATTCTGTGGCATGTAACAACATTAAAGAAAGCATATAAAACTGCCTAAGCACAGCCAATTAGTAAAACTGTGGCAATGCATTAGCAACCGTAGCTTAATAAGATCTTAAGTTGCGTTAGCTAGGTTCAACTGAAGCATAAGATAAGTAGCTTCAGGAGTAGTATCTACTGAAAGCCTTTCCCCCTCCTTTTTTATGTGGTCAGTCAATTGGAGTGGTTTGCTACACCAAAGAAGATGGTCCTTTACCCCCTTATTAACCTCTTCACTGTCAATCTGAAGCTTTTATCTGTCGTGCTCTGATAAGGCCACCAACTGGCAACTGTACAAATGGACTGGTTTTCTCTTTAACAAAAGTTCTGTAAAGGATTATTTTAGGGTGCGTAAAAATTACCCATACAGTAAACAGTCCATTTATAACCTTTTGTGCAGATGTACGGTGTATTGTAATAAAAACAAATGCTTGACACCCATCAGGACTCGCCTTACAGCCCATAAGTGGTACACTCTTTGGGAGCTACTGATTTAAAATTTTCAAAAGAAAAATTTGTGTTATTCTAAATTTTGACACAAAATCTTCAATTGTACTGTAAATGTTTCAATATTCAGTCCCCTCAATTGCTTATAATTGGTAATGGCACCTCTACTTTTTACTAATACTACTTCTACTAGGGCAATGATTTTGGCTTCCAATAATTAAATGAACACAACTGAACGATATTGAAAATGCACTCCCCACCAGCAGAATACAAAGCAACCAAGCACTCCCTACATCAGTGCCTAATAACATGCCTGCATGTGCCAATCACAGCTGTTCCCTGCACCACTCAGCGTGAAGTTTCCTGAGTGCACTTGACCGCAGTGATATACTTACAGATAACAGACCATCAAAACAAAAATCAGATGTCTGTCACAACAGAAGGAGAAGAGCTTGTCCCTAGAAGTGGGTGACCGTCCGTTGTTTGCAAATACTTCAGATTTAGGGCAAGTGATGTTAACCAAGAGCAAATCATATCTGAAGAGTGCTGTAGAATTGAGTGTGCCACAAAGCAACACAACTAACTTATTCAGCCACCTGAAAACACAGCATAAACTGCAATATGATGACTGCATGAAGGCAAAGAATAACAGTGCAGTGGTTGCTAATGTGAATCATTCAACATTACCTCAGACGTCAATGAAAGTGAGCCTGTACAGCATGTCAGTGTGTCCATCCAGCTCACAAAGACACACTGAAATCACCAATGCAATCGGATTCCATTTGGCCAAATACATCTGTTCGAATTTTTCTGAAGGCTTCAAAAAATGGTCAACATGCTGGACAAAAGATATGTTAGTCCCTCATGCATTATTTTTTCCAACATGGCAAAATCTGTGCTGTATGCAAAACCTGTCAGGGAAAATGAAGAGAGATCTCACAGCTGTCAAGTATTGTGCCTCATTTTATTCACATCCATCAGTCAATATATAAAATCTTTCACTTTATGTTTTGTTTTTAGGAGGTGCGATTAGGTCAGGTCAATAAATACCTTAATCAACACACTTTAATTAACAGGAATGTATCATAGTGTAAAACTGAAACATCAGTTTTACACTATGACACTTGATTTCATTTTGTCCTTTGGTACATTTTTATAAAATGTTATTTTGTTCTTCTAGGAGATGCACTGAATTTAGGTGATTAAGGAGGACCGATTGTATTTAGATGCAGAGATTTGTGCATTAGGAGAAATATAGCAAAACATGGATATGAATGCAGTGTTATGTTTATGTGACTGTGCAATAAAACAAATCAATTATTTATCAGTAATAAATAATAATAATCTCAGTATTCATCAAAATAATTGTACAGTCATTTTGGCCATGGTCATGCAGCCCTGACTACTACTACTGTGTTATTATTTCTAAACTTCATTAAGTATTTTCATGCCAGGAGTACTATTTAGGTTGACATTTTACATTTGTTTCCAGTGCAATATTAATTTTATATATCAAGATTCCTGCCATAAACAGCAACAGTCAGCAGTGAATAGTAATTACTTTTGTGTCTCTTGAAAATAAATTTCGTTTTATGTAAACTCTACCTAATGTATCCCTTCTTGAAACAAAAAAGGGGCTACATTAAGCATTGTTGAAAATGGCATCAAATATTGACATTTTTCAAAGTATTGTATCAAAGCTGGAAAATGTAATTATCGTGATGCCACTGTTAGTTCAGTCAGCTTGTATTTGTATTTGAAGTGTTGCAATTCTCTGGCTCTCTGAACAAAGCAGAAGGAGAGAGAGAGAGGTACCAGCCCAGCTGAGCTTGTGAATTCATATCACTGCATACAGTGAGAGAAGACCATCATTTGCATGGCAGCACTGTCCATAGATTTTGCTTAAGGGCTGTGAAAAGTGGCTACATCTAGTAACAGAGTCGTTTAGTTGGCAACAGTGATGTGATCTGAAGCGTGATGATGGATTACGTGAGAGAGAGGGATGTCAGGTGTACAAGCTGGGAAAGCCTGCATTAAAAAAAAGAATATCTGAATACCAAAACTGAGAAAGGAATATCTACCTAACAAATGAATACTGGAATAGTCTAAGACTGTGGTACTGCCCTAGTTTGTCTGTAGCTGTGGCTAACATGAAGACCAGACAACATTTTGTAAGACATCAAGACAGAAATCCTGGAAATCTGGAAGGGTTCACAAATCTGTTTTTGCAATTGTAGAATGAAATATAGACAGTGATCTACAAGCAGACATCAGGTGAAGTGATGGCCTAAGGATCTGAACGAACCAGACAAGACTCCACAACTTCTTTTAAAACATCTGTTAGATCCAAATGGGCTGTATTAGGTAGGGCCATAAATGTGTATTACAGTGCAACTTGTCAACCCAAAACAAGACGTATCAGGTCAGTTGGATAACTACCGTTGTAACCTTTGTGCAAGTAAAAGGTCATGCATAGAAATATTTGATTTGATTTCAACATCTCATCCTGAAGATATACCAGATACTTTCATTTAGCTTTAGGAGTTTTTTTTTTTTATTTGATTCCTAAAATTGAACAAGCTCTTCTTGAGTGAGGCTTGATAGTGTTGACCATGCAGCTCATTGTGCCTTCTGCTAAAAATGCATCTGGGCTTGAGCATGGTGTAAGTAAAAAAAACAAAAAAACTTAAGAGACAAACAGAGATAGAGAGAGGGGGGTGGGAATGGGGAGGTAGATAAAGGGCAATGGAGTCATCTCTGCCATGTTTAATTTATCGCAAAAATGACTGCCAGAATTTTGCTCAAGCTCTAGCTTTAACGTAACTGACATTACACATGATATGAATTCACGAGCTCAGCTGTGCTAGTATCTGCTGCTGTTTTTATTCTGCCAAAGATCGCATGGTGGTCATATTCCCAGTTTCACTATTGCATTATTTAAGGGGAACCCATTTCTCTATCCAACCTATCAACCCCGTCTTCTGTCATTTGTTCTTCACATTCAGAAGAAGCTGAGCTCATCCAGCCAAAGAAGCAAAGGCAATATTCTCTGCAGGGAATATAGAAAACTACAAAATCATATACCGTATTTTTCGGACTATACGTCGCTCCGGAGTATAGGTCGCACCAGCCAAAAAATGCATAATAAAGAAGAAAAAAACATATATAGGTCGCACTGGACTATAAGTCGCACTTTTTTGGGGGGGGGGGGGGGGGTGATAGAATCCGAGACCCAGAGCACAAATTCCATCTTGAACGGCAATTTAAAATAATGGATTAAAGAACAGGACGAACACGGTTACGCCTACGTTATGCTAACGTAGCACATTCAGCTACATGACGCACAACGAACACGTGTTCGGTATGTTAACGTAACATTAAGTTATTCAGATAACCATAGCATAAAGAACATACTAACAAGTTAACCAAACCATCAATCCATTGAATTCTTCATCCTCGGTGTCACTTCTAAACAATTCCGTACACTCCATAGACGAAGCGCCGCTTCCTCTTCTGTGTCGCGTTAGTCAGACTCGTCGTCAGCTGCAGTTCCAATTATTCCAGCCTTTCTGAATCCCAACAGGATGGTTTGTCACTGAAGCCCATGTTTTCTTGATCCATCCAATGACTTCCAGGAAAGTTGGGTGGCGCATTCTCCCAGTTGCCGTTAAGCTGTGCTCTCCATCCATCATCCACTGCGCCCACAGGTTACGCAAGACTGCCTTAAAGCTGCAGTTCACGGAGATGTCAAGTGGCTGGAGTATTTTGGTTCATGTGTTATAAATGTCACATATACGTCGCTCCGGAGTATAGGTCGCACCCCCAGCCAAACTATGAAAAAAAGTGCGACTTATACTCCGGAAAATACGGTATGTGGAAATATGTTTTGGCTGCTTGGACAAAGCTTTGGCAGTAAGATAGCCATTCCTTTTTGTTTGGAACACTGAGATTTTGAAAACTTTTAGACATTATATTCTCAGCAGAGCTTTGATTAGAACAGAGTCCTTTTTGTTTGCAAAAAAAATCACAGAAAAACAAAAACAAAGCAAAAAACACTAAAATATGTTGCATTACTTACTTACTGTTATAACCTCATATTTCTATTTAGTTCAACTGTGATTATGTAGAGATTTGTGGCGCTCCTCTCTCTCTCTCTCTAGAGCCCAACCAATCAGCTGGTTGTTTGTGGCATTCCAAACGTGTGTGTTGCCAACAGGGAAGTTACAGAGTACCATCTGGGGGACAAACAGCATCAACACTCATAACACGGTTGAATGATGTTTCTCCCATCTCTTCTTTATTTTTTTAATCTTCAGTTGTAGTATGTTATACAGTAAATGCCGATACGGATAGATAGCCTTATTGCTAATATCAGCTGATAACATCAGCCTGCCTATAAATTGGTTGGACTCTACTTAACAGTCAGGTTTTTCTCTTTGTTCTTTTGTAGAATTTTTTTCTAAATTAAGCTTATATATTTTTCCTGAAACATGGAAAATGGCAAAAACAATACTCAATACAAACTGCAGACATTCATCAGCAGCTGCCTCCGTAAGATTCTCCATATTTAGTCACCAGAGAAGTTTACCAATGAAGAAGGATGCACAAGAACAAAAGAGGAAACAATAGCCACAATCATCCTGAGAAGAGCAAATTAATTCCTACTAGTCTTAGTTTAGAGCAGTGTTTCTCAAACTGTGGGGCACGCCCCACTTGTGGGGTTATGCATGGTTTATGCATGGTTTGACCGGTGGGGTGCGAACAACCTGGGGGAAAAGTCATGCAACAGTGAGAAGGAAAAACTTCCTTTTAACAGGAAGAAACGTCTGGCAGAACCAGGCTCAGGGAGAGGCACCCATCTGCTGTGACCAGTTGGGGGTGAGGGGAGGGAGTCATGAGAAAAGACTGTGGAAGAGAGCCAGAGATTAATAATAACTAATCATTAAATGCAATAATAAATACCTATTTACATATTATTAACATATTGTTAATATACATGAATCATTTTGCATAGTTTATGCAGGTTCTGTTTTTCCATACACGCACAATACTATACTTATAATGTATGTTCATTGTATTCACACGTGGTGCCAGATATCACTATTTCACTTCCCCCTTGCAGGTTTGCCCTCAGCCTTGCACCCACAGCTTTTATACTCACTCTTTCGATCTTTATACCTTGTCTTTTGAAATAATACTGAAAAGGAATCCTTGGAGATAACTGCCCATCTGCAAAGCACCATTCAGTGTCTCATTTGTTTACTCAAGGGCATTGCCACAAATGTTAGATTCACACCATACACCCTTCACTTCAATGCCAAGTGCTCTCTCCTAATCTCTCCTCTTTCTCTCCCATGTTGCTTACAGTTTAAATACTGCTCAAAAAAAATTATAGGAACGCTTTTTAAATCAGAGTATAGAATCAAGTCAATTAAACTTCTGGGATGTTGATCTGGTCAGTTAAGTAGCAGGGGGGGGGGGGTTGTCAATCAGTTTTAGCTGCTTTGGTGTTAATTAAATTAACAACAGGTGCACTAGAGGGGCAACAATAAGACAATCCCCCAAAACAGGAATGGTTTCACAGATGGAGGCCATTGCCATTTTTTTCCCTCCTCATCTTTTCTGACTCGGTGGTGGGTGAGTGATGGTGTGGGGAGACATACATGGAGGGATGCACAGACCTCTACAGGCTAGGCGCCCTGACTGCCATTAGGTATCGGGATATCAGACCCTACGCTGGTGCAGTGGGTCCTGGGTTCCTCCTGCTGTACCACAATGCCTAGCCTCATGTGATGAGAGTATGCAGGCAGTTCCTGGAGGATGAAGGAATTGATAACATTGACTTGGCCTGACCTAAATCCAATAAAATACCTCTTTGACATTATGTTTCGGTCCATCCGATACAGTCAGGTTGCACCTCAGGCTGTCCAGGAGTTTACTGATGCCCTGGTCTCGGAGGACATCCCCCAGGACACCATCCGTCATCTAATTAGGAACCCCAATGTTGTCCGGCATGCATACTAGTACGTGGGGCCATACAAAATACTAAGTGCCATTTTTAGTTGCTGCAGTGAACTTCCAGCAACATGGACTAGCCTGCTGCATCATTTTTTCACTCTGATTTTTTTTTGGTGTCTTTGAATTTACCCCTTTGTAGGTTGATAATTTTCATTTCCATCAAATGATGTGGCATCCTTTCATTCCTAACACATTACTTAGTCCATATAGATATACAGCATGATTTTTTTTCCCATTGAGATCTGTGTTTTCAAAGTGTTCCTGTAATTTCTTTGGTCAGTGTGTATATGGGTAGCGCTGTTGTTTCCTCCAAAGTGCTTGTCTTTTTGTAAATACCCAGACCCTTTATTGTTTTCTTGTTGTCCACTCCTCCCGTGCAATTCCTTTCGGTGTAATTTAGTTTCAATTGTTTGTTGCTGTGACAAATGTTTTGGTTCTGCTATCATTTCTCAACTCACTTGACTGAAGGAGAAAGGAGAGGTAGGATTGTAAAGGTAAAGTAAGAGAGAGGGGAATGTTAGATGAAAAAAAATAGAGGGAGAGCGAAAGACAGATAACAGGGTTACAGTGCAGAATACCTAAGTATCTCATGTTATCAGTAACTGCCACATCAGTTTGTCAGTAACATTGAGCACCTGACATTGCTCTCCATGATGAATTAATTTTAAGAGGAATCAGAAGCAAATACATATTTAATGACTTGGTATTAAAGTAGTGGTATAGTGTCACTATAGCCCATAATACTATGAGGATATTGATTGACATGAAACTTACTGGTAACTTATCAAAAAATAACAAATTTAGGGACTACACAGTGATGTGCTTGTGGTTAGTTATTGCACATTATAGCCAGTTGAGTCCTCATTTCCTGTTCCTCATAAAACACATGTTCCAGGAGGTGCATATACAGTAGCTATTCTGTTAACTTGTTCTTTAGTCCAGTATTTTTTTTTTTTCTGGGGTGGAGGTTGGGAGATGGGTTTATATTGCACAATTGAACCATCGTTATGCACTCACACATGCAAAAATCAAAGTTTGCTAGATGAAACATAGTTCATCTGAAATGCCATGCTTCTTCCAAATTGATGGCATTTCAGATGAACTATGTTTAAATGTTCTGGATCTTGTTTTTGTTTTGTCTTTGTCCTTTGTCTTTGTCTTTCATGAACACAGTATCCTTTGAAAAGTTGGTTGATTGTTGGGAGACAGACTGGTTCATCCACATTTCTGATGTCTAAAATTCCCCTTTTGAATTCATATGCATCCTCAAGGGCCATTTGGCACTTTTGTGAGTATCACAGAAACAGGATGGAGTCTGAGAGTCCTTCTAAGCATATGAAGCCGACATAATACCTCTCTGAAGTCATGTGTATGCTGTAAAACCAACAAAGCTCTGTCACTGATAAAATGAAACGAATGAGATCTGCCTTTGTGCCTTTATGTTTTTCATTTCTGGAGACAAAAGAGAAGATTATGAAACACTCCATGAGAATTGCTAAGCTTAAAAAAAATCAGATAAAATATAAAGTTAAATTGTTAGTTACAGTAAACTGTGAAAAAACTGGCCCATATTACAAATGATTGGTAATTTACTGTCTCAAAATGGTACAATGTAATTATTCCTCAAGAAAAGTAAGGTTTTAACAACTTAACTCTGTTTCCCAGAGCAATATCAGCAATATTAGTGTATCTACATGACCTGAGATGGAAAAAAAGACCTACACACGCACGTGTTCTCATACAAACCATTACAAGTGACAGTAACACCTTCATTACTGTTTGTCAATCATATGTAAAATATAAAATCAAGTAAAAATTAAACTGAGGCATGTGATTAATGTGATTGCTCTGGGTCACGACACTGAAATGCAGAGAGAACCAGACATCCCACATCAACATCACCACAGCTTATCTAGGGGAACACCGAAGCATTCTGAGGCCAGCCGAGTGATGTAATCTCTCCGGTGTGTCCTGGGTCTGCCACCACAACTGGCTCCTGTCGATGTGGATGAGTACTCTGTGCTCCTCTTGAATGACTGCATTCTTGCCTTTGTTTCTAAGGGAGAAACCATTTGGAGGAAGGTTATTTCCACCACTTGTATCTTGTTCTTCTGGTCACTACTCAGAGCTATCTGTTTAACTCTTATTCAGCAGTGAAAAGCAAGTTTGTCCGCAGCTTCAGCAGCTGTAAGTTCAGAGTTCCCTAAACAGTGAACTCTGAACTCTGATCAGATAAACAGTCTGTGCAGTTAATTTCCCTCCTCATCTGCTTAGAGTCTTACATCTGAGCTGGCCATGGTATGGACAATACACATGAAATCAGCAGTTGTCTAGGGTGGAAAATGTCAGTGGTACCCTTATGGATATTGTTGCAGTAAAAAACATCTTTAAAAAAAAAGAATAATAAAATAAAAATAAAGAGACTAAAGCTTTGTCAGTCACAGATCGATGATGAACAAAACACTATCATGATTTGAAACATGTAACCAATGTATAATAGCACACGCAGTGTTGGGGTCATTACTCAAAAAAAAAAAAGTATAACTTATTATTTGTTACTTTTGTTAAAAGCTTTGCACTGTGTTACTTAATTAGTCACTGGAGAATGTAATTTGTTACACTTCTCATTACATTACTTTCGAGTTACTTCAAAATATGACCTGAAATGCACTCCTACATAATTATCAGGCAACAGTATAAATCTGAGGCTACAGTCCTACATGCTTTTAGTGTTTGCATATCAACACAGAACCAACAACACAAAGCTGTTGATTCTACTTTAGAAATATGTACACATAAAAATGAAGGCTACAATGCTGCAGGCCTGACTGCTGATCCCTGCTTTTGTTACCTGTTGAAGATCAGGCTCTGGCTGCTGGGCTGGAGTCAGCATACACTCAGCTTTAACATCACTCTGGGTTGTGTTAGCATGCTGCCTGTGCAGATGTTTACGAAAAGCCAAAGTCACTGTTTCTGTCCTCGATACAATTTACAGTTTACCATCGCCTTATCTTGGCCTTTCTTGCAATAAAAATAAAGGTAATATCCATATTTCCTCTCCTCCAAAATTATCTAATGAGCATTTTTGTTGATTATGCTTTTTTTTGTCAGGGGTCATGTCCAAAAAGTCCTCTTTTTCAGAGAGAGGAGCTGCCAGCAACAGGGAATCAAATGAAAAACAACCTGTCACTCACAAATCAGCTGGTCAAAGCACTGCTATTCAGGTTGCCCAAGCTGCCCTCCCTAACATAGCACACTAAAAGCCAAGTCTGGCTTCTTCTTTGTAACATCCATGCATTATTTTATGCATGAGCAACCTTTTTAACATTATATACAAGAAATCAGTCCTAGTTTTGCCATGGGCTCTGAAATCATTTAGACTAGCGCTGTCTTACAGCAATGATCACAAAATACTGGTCAACAGTCCATGGCTTCCTTAGCAAACACTGTTCTGTTCTAGCTCTTTTTCATCCTCACCTGTTCTGTGGTAGATAGCACCCTTCACACTCCTTATCCACCCCTCTTTCAATCTTCTGCACTTACAGTGTCCACAGAACTTGTGTTGCTGTTATTCTCTGGACAAGAGTCATGCTCTTATTTTATTGATAATTTTCATGACAGGCCCTTGAAAAATTTCCTGTTTTTTATTAGCATCTCTTCTCAGTCACATAATGCTCTTGTCTATAATTTATAATGTATTTAAATTAGGAACTTTATACTTGTGCCATTTGATTTACATTTAAATGAAACTGAATTAAGAATTCTTAAACAAAATGTTAATGAATCTGGACTTTAAGTTCTTTACACTGGTTAATGACTTGAACCGTTGAATTTAAATGTTCATCCATGCATAAAGGATGTGTGTTTTCCTCAGCTCTGTGAGCGGTGTTGCAAGGTTATGCATGTGTAACTTTGATGAGGTTCCCCTTCAGCCAAGGACTCCCCTTTGTCATTAAGACAGATAACATCTATTCTGTGCATTGATGTGGTTACATTCATTTAAAGGCTACTTTTGTTTCAGCTCACAGACAGCAGAATCAATAAGTAGCTTTGCCAGTTTTTGCCTCATTTCATCTTAGCTGGTGTAGACCAACTTAACCCCAAAGCTGAATACAATACAGAAGCAGCCACTGGTCTTTTATATAGTATTTGTGTTAACAGATTAAATAATTAGTATAAATGCAAGATTAAGTCACAGCATATTAGTGATTTCCCTGAAGACACCAAAACAAACAGTAACATTAGCCCAGTAAGTATTTCTATGCAGCAACAGTCTGAACATCTTTCTGCATGCCGTTGGCTATAGTCCTCCCCAAACTATTAAAAACACATTAAATACGCTTATTGTCCTTACTGTCTTTTCAGATATATTCCACAATATAACTTGGTGTTGGGCAGACATCATGCTGGTTCACTCAGTTCCCATATTTAAACTGTTGTGCACAGTCTGAGAGGAATAAAAGCTTTGTTTCTCACAGAGTTTGGGTTAAATTTAGGTTAAATATAGAATAAATGTGGTGATTCAGCTGTTTTGTAGAGTGGTTGTAAATTCAATATTATTTCTTTGTGTTTGCATATATTACTTTCAAAACCACTTTGTTGTCAAAAGTCATATTTGAAATAGATGTGGAACCTTTCGTATTAGGTGAGATATCTACAGTATTTCTGCTGAATGACTCTTGGAATTGTCAGCCTGTCATGGTCTTCAGCCTGTGCATACTCATATACTGACAACAGCCATATTCAAAGCACTGAATTGTAGAAGCATCTGAAATTGAAATGTCAGGTTGAAATGAACATGCCGTGAATTAGAATGTGGAAATAGAAAAGACGAGCTTTTGTACAGCAGCATCTCGTGTTGACATTTTTCTGTGCATTGTGTTTACAGACTGTAGCCAGTACCTTGATACCAGAGTGGATAAAAACTGCATTTTTCAAGAGAAAACAGTTGAACTTGTCTGCTGTGGAGTACTGTAATGAGAGTGCAGCAATGGCCTCATTCTCCCACTTCTAATCGGTTATCTTGAGATTTGCTAATGTCTAGGTATCGTTCTCTTTTCCTGTGTATGTGTGTGTGTTGTATAGCTGTAATCCAAAACAAGGCCTGATAAAATGAGAGGATAAAACCCAATTACCCAGTAGGCAGTCCTGAGTCATCTCCCATTTGTTTCCACCATTGTCTTTTCTACTACTCTTTATCTCGATTTGTATGGTTTACTCAAAGACCACCCCAGCAGATTGTAATCTTAGGTGAAAAGAAACGAGATAAAAAAACTGTGAAGAAACTGAAGTGCGAGTGTTCTAATCGATGGCAAGCAGCTCGCACACAGGGAATCCCTTTTTTCTTTAGTGTAATCTTCCAGCGTGATTGTGGAGTTTGTGTGGACCGGGCTTCTGAGGGGACCAATTAAGGAACGACGGGGCAGGAGTCTGAACTGCTAGCTCTCCTAATAGCCTACAGGCTGGAGTGGTCCTGATCCATAGTCACTCGATAACATAAGCCTCCCTAGTCTCCACCAATGAATGCCAACAATCAAACTCAATACAGCAAAGAAAAATAAAAACCAGAAAGCAAAACTGTGAAAAAAAACTTTACTTATTTTTTCCTTTTACCACCACATGGTTGTAAGATGTTTCACACAGTACACTCATGTCATGTTTAAAAAAAAAAAAGAAAAACTTTTAGGGCTGATAAAAATCATTCATCTCCAAGCAAGTGTGAGACAGATGATAGCATGATTTTGACTATTAGAAAGGATCTTACAATTTATGGTCTTTTTTCAAGCTTTAAGCTCATCATCTGAGTGCAAGTGCATGTGTATTCTTCTTGTAAGTTGGATTTGGTGTGTTTCGTGTCCTTACTGCCAGCACAATACAGTGTTTGTTGTAGCCTCCACATACTGTAGTAATATACTCCTGACATTCAGCTCGCTCTCTGCTGACCTACAAGGTATACGATAACCTACAGGAACAGTGGGTTTGTTTTCAAGGCTAATGGAGAACACTCCCAAGACAGAACAGAAGCGGGTGATGTTATGACTCATCTCAAAGGGATTCTGTTCACTCTTTGCAATTTCCCCTAGCCCATAATGTAATGTAATGTGACTGCTTTAATCTAATCAATAACCATAGATATCCTTTACCACATTATTCTAACAAAGTAGACTTTGAATTACTGTACTAAGTGGGATCCTTTGTGTTGAACTACATGATATGTGCAGACTTGGGTAACTCAGTTGCATTGCGATAAATATAATGCATTTAATGATACATTTAAACTCCTTGAAAGATGAGAGCAGGCGTTTTTGCCTGTACACTGGCATAGAGATATTTGAAAAGGTCACACCATGAGTGAAATCATAACCAGTATACTGGTACATCTGATATATGGCCCAGCACTAAATATAATATAGAATAGTATAGACATACATAGATTTTACTTGGTTGGGCTGCCCAGATACAGCCACCCAAGTGTATGGCAACTCATCCATAGAACCATCTGTGATTGAATTGTTAATAGACAACCCGCTTGCTTTTATTTATTTATTTGAAAGTTTAGTTGCTGCTAACCAGCTAGTGCCAACACACCTGGTCTTATGTATTCCCTGCTGGCTGTCTCACTGTCTCAGGTTTCATTCAGTTGCTTCCCTAAAAAGGATCTTGTTCCAATTAGGCACACAACTGACAGCCAGCTCCACTCTTGGACTGCACAATTATAATATAATATAATATAATATAATATAATATAATATAATATAATATAATATAATATAATATAATATAACACAATAAAATATATACTTAGAAGTGTAACTTTCATTGTGCGTGTGAAAAGCACTGCTTTGACATTCTGTCATTTCATATAATTTCTACTCGTCTCTTTTGAACCTGACAGATAGAGGCACTTCTTTGCGTGTCCATTGTTCTTTCTATTGTGTTCTTTCAATAATGCCGCCCATTAGCTGCTTCTGGGAAATATCTGAAAGTGGGATGGACAGAAATGCATATTTTACAAAACAGCCTTTTTGCCGGTGCTAAGGTTGTGCAATACTGTAATGCCCAGGAATTCTTATATTTCTGCTTTATGTTAATTCTAATTAATCATTGAAGAAAGATAAATTGGTGTGCTAAATGCTGAGTAAATTAGTAAATTTTGTGTATTTGTCATAACCTAATACTGCATGTCGATTGACATAGTAATTAATAATGTGAATATCTTTACATAGTAATAAATCTGTGAGTCTGTGTGTTTTTGTGTTAATATGTATTTTATATTATTAATTGTATTTGTTGATCCTTGAACTGTAGGAAGTCAAGAGATGGTCTGGAGATGTCATGTGGCCTAATTGTTGTAGGTGCCGCTGATATGAAGGCATCTGCACCTCAAACATCACACCTCTAATTCATGGGTGCAGTCAGTTTTGCTCTGGAAGGATCCTAAGCAAAATAAGCGGCCCATAAAGATAGATAGATACTTTTTGATCGTGCAAGGGAAATTATTATGTTACAGCAGCAAGAAAATAGTACATTCTACAATATATAAACAAAGTGAGAGTAGAAATGCCACAGGCACAGACTACTTAAAAGACTAGAAAACTACTGTATACAAGTACAACAGTGATAAAAACAAAAGAAATAAAATACAAAAATGTAGGTAAAGAAGAAAAAAATAAGGCTGACATTGTGTAAGAGAGTAGTGCAAATTGCATTAATAAATAATATGTACACTTGGAATCTGAAAGACCATCGCAAGAAGCTATAATACAAAAATATGTGTGGGATCTAATGTCCCGACAGGTGCGTTCACTTGTCACAGAAAGAAGAGTTATTATACAGTTTAATAGAGAATGGTAGGAATGACTTCCTGGCGCGTTCTTTATGGCAGTCTGAGGGAGAAAGAGCTCTTCTGCCTCAGCAGTGTGGAGTGGAGCGGGTGTGATGGGTTGTCCATGATGGAGAGCAGTTTGTTCAGTGACCTCCTGTCCCTCTCTGATTCAAACACCTCCAAATTCAGACCAATGAGGCAGTGATGAGGAAAAGAAGTAGAGGCTATTTTTTTGGACTGTTCAGCTGTAAAGTTTCTTACCTTCATTAAGCTCTTCAAAATAGTCTCACATGCAAAAATAGCTTTTTGGTACTTTCTCCCCCCATACTTTACATCTGCTACTGAACAGTCTTTACCAGCATAAAGCAAAAAGTGAAAAGTAGAAAAGATGTTAATATTTAAAATGTAGGGATTTAGCAACTGCCAGTCTCTAACGCCAGTGAAACAGGACATCTGAATGAGTTGTTATGGGATGACTCCTTGATAAATTTCCAATACAGCTGACTTGAAGCACCTTCAAAACTATGAACCGGTCCCATCCAAAATGGATGTTCACCAGAATACTCTCGTTAGTTTTCTGACTGCACTGCTCCTGTCATACGAGAATGACTAAATGGAAGCAAATAAACATGCTTTTTCTACTGCGAGAGCACTGTCATTATTTTCAAAATGAGGTCACCTGTCATATAGAAATATTTGAACAAATGACCAATGCTGCCATTTTTCTAGTTACCACAGTCTTCTTGGAATAACTAACAGACACACAAGTTTGCCACCAAAGACTGACTTTACTAAAGTTCATCCTTGTGTTGGGTCCTTTTATAGTGCTTTATTTTCAGTATTTTTTTTTCTCTTGCTTTGCTTGTCATCCTCTTGCAAATTAATTGTAAGTCTTTTTGGCTCTTTTTTGTTAGACAGGACAGTTTAAAATACAGTCAACATGTCTGGAATCAGAATGTTCTCCCGGTATCTGCCTTCATGTCTCTGCAGTTTAAGCAGATGTTGCATAAGACAGGGGTCTTCGACAGCAAATCTGTCATTTTTTTCAGACATGGCTAAGCCTGCTATAATGGTGATGTTATCCTCTGGCTTTGAACTACAGTGTGGCTGGTGATTATCAATCCAGATGGGAAATCAGTCTGTTTCTGAAACAACTGATTCTTTCCTCATTGTACTTCCTCAATTGAGGACAGGCTTTAGTTTTGAATTATGGGAGTAGCATTGATTATAAGCAACAAAGAACAGAGCCAAGACAGTCATTAGGCATTCTTTTTCATCACTGGCCACACATGACATTGTCTGTGCCTTGACAGCTTTATCACCTATAAAGCTTGATGTAATTTTTTAAAGATAGAGACAAATTTGTCAGGCTTCAGCATATCCAGTCAGTGCACTAAGAATAGGTCATTGAATATAGTTAGAAAAATGTTTGAAATTGCTATAATATCATGGCTTTTCATCTTTTCTGACTGTTATTTGTTATTCTGGTGTGGCAGTGGTGCAGTGGGTAGGTGCTCACCTTGCAGCTGGAGGGTTGCCGGTTCGAGTCCCTGCACTGCATTGTGTCCTTGGCCAAGACACTTAAACCACATTGCCTAATGGTAGCGCCCATCTCTGGCTGCAGATGTTCGGCTCTGGATGAGTGATCCGGAACGATCATTTCGTTGTGTGCACAATGAGTTGAATCTAACATCTATTTCATTTTTGCATTTGGCTAGGGTCAGTGTCACTAATAGTAGCATGAGGTGATTCCTGGACCCTACAGAGGTTGCACAGGTAGTCCGATTCCTCCAGGATGACACATCAGTATGTGCCATTGCCAGAAGGTTTGCTGTGTCTGTGTCTTCCAGCAGACAGACTGGCAGTTAGTTAGGCAGACAGGTCCTTAACCCATCAGCAGGACCGGTACCTTTGTGCAAGGAGGAACAGGATGAACACTGCCAGAGCCCTACAGAATGACCTCCAGCAGGCCACTGGTGTTAATTTATCTGTCCCAACAATCAGAAACAGACATCATGAAGGTGGCCTAAGGACCTGGCATCCTCTAGTGCGTCCTGTGCTCACTGCCTGACGCCGTGGAGACTGGTTGGCATTTCTCATAGAAGACACGAATTGGCAGGTCCACCACTGGCGCCCTGTGCTTTTCACAGATGAGAGCAGGTTCACTATGACCACATCTGATAGACAAGAAAGGGTGTGGGGAAAGGTATGCTGCCTATAAGATCGTTCAGCATGACTGGCTCAGTGATTGGCTGGTCCAGATGTTCACGGTCATCCCCTAGGACACCATCCATCGTCTCATTAGGAACAAGCTTCAACGTTGTCAGGCATGCATACGCATGTGAATGCCATACAAACTACTGAGTACTATTTTTAGTTGCTGCAATAAAATTTGGCCAAAATGGACTAGCCTGCTGCATAATTTTTTTTATCCTCGCAAGCATGAGGATATTATTGCCATACAGTCCGTCTGTCTGTCCATCTGTCTGTTGGTGAGGTTTTACATTTCTGTCTATAGACTCCAAAGCCACATGGAGTAGAGCGATGACATTTGGCACATGTGTTCTTTAGTCTTCAAAGATGTTCAACGCAATATTCACAGTCCTGGATTTTTAGGACCCTTTGTAAACTTTGACTGTATTTATCTGAAGTGGAGAGTAAACAGCATGCCGGATTTCAGGCCTCAAAGCTAGGGCAAAGTAGTTTTGCAGAAGGTGATGTCTGTTGAAGGGTTTTCTGTTATGTCTGTGTAGATTCTCAGTTATCCAGGTCATAGTAGTCTCTGGAGCTTGAAAAAGGCGACTGGACTTCTTTTTGTTTCTTGAAGACGTTTCACCTCTCATCCGAAAGGCTTCTTCAGTTCTCAACCAAATGGTGGAGAGACCCAGGTATTTAACCCCCTGTGGGCGTAGTCCCCTGGAGGTGGTTATGACCCTCTATTGATCATGTGCTTGAACACATGTGCCCAGGTGTGAAGGGGGCGTGGGTCATATTTAATCAGTGGTTTCAGTTGAAACCAACTTAGGACTCCGCTCCATTGTTTCCTGTGGCCTATTGAGGTCACTGGAACAAAGGTGTGAATGGGGGTTGAGACGTCTGGGAAGGGAGCTCAGGACAGCACTGTAAGCGGGGGAAAGTTGGTGACGTAATCCACCTCCTCTGTTCAATGATGGTTGTTCACAGTGGACATAGATGGCTTCTTTCACTCCTCTTTCAAACCATCTGTTTTCCCTGTCCAAAATGTGGACATTGGCATCCTCAAAAGAGTGCCCTTTTTCCTTCAGATGCAGATGTACTGCTGAATCTTGTCCTGTCGAGGTGGCTCTTCTATGTTGTGCCATTCGTTTGTGAAGAGGCTGTTTGGTTTCACCAATGTAGAGGTCCGAGCACTCTTCACTGCACTGAACAGCATACACTACATCGCTGATCTTGTGTTTGGCGGGTTTGTCCTTGGG
Organism: Archocentrus centrarchus; assembly: GCF_007364275.1. NCBI lineage: Eukaryota > Metazoa > Chordata > Actinopteri > Cichliformes > Cichlidae > Archocentrus > Archocentrus centrarchus. The sequence goes on along the minus strand of NC_044357.1, from coordinate 4,194,453 downwards.
ATGAACCAGTTTTTGTCTTAGGGTGTGACTTGGTTTGAAGTATACTGCAACAACTTGAAAAGGAAAAAGCCATTGACCGCCCCACTTACTACCGCCTGTACCCTGGAGAAGCCACTCCATGCATTTATGGACTCCCAAAGATCCACAAAGAAGGAGTCCCACTTCGACCCATTATCAGCAGTATAAACTCGGTCACCTACAACATTTCCAAACACCTCGCCACCATCTTATCACCGCTTGTTGGCATCACACCCCACCACATTGAAAACTCTACAGATTTTACTAACAAGGTCCAGAATCTTGTACTGGATCCAGATGAAACCATGGTGTCCTTTGATGTGGTTTCACTTTTCACTTGCATACCTACAACTGAGGCAGTGGAGACCGTCAGAAGACGACTACAGGAAGACGATTCCTTACTGAACAGAACCAGCTTCACCCCAGATCAGATTTGTGCACTTTTAGATCTCTGCCTTACCACAACATATTTTAAATACAATGATGGATTCTACAGACAGAAGCATGGATGTGCCATGGGCTCCCCAGTGTCTCCCATTGTAGCCAACCTTTACATGGAGGAAGTGGAAAGTAAAGCTCTTGGTTCTTTCAAAGGGATGGCACCTAGCCACTGGTACAGATATGTAGATGACACCTGGGTCAAAATCAAAACCCAAGAAGTAGAAGCCTTCACTCGTCACATTAACTCAGTGGATAAATACATACGTTTTACCAGGGAGGACACCAGAGATAACAAGTTACCATTCCTGGACTGTGCGGTGCTTATCGAGGAAGATGGAAGCCTCAACATTGAAGTTTACCGGAAGCCCACACACACAGACCAGTATCTCCTCTTTGACTCCCACCACCCTCTGGAACACAAACTTGGGGTGATCAGGACCCTACAACACCGTGCGGAAAGTGTTCCCTCTAAGGCAGAAGGGAAGCATAAGGAACACACACACATTAAGAAAGCCCTCAAAACATGCGGTTACCCCAACTGGGCCTTCATCAAATCAGCTAAGATGCACAGGAATGAAGGCCAAACACAAACTACAGAGAATGGGAAGGACAAGAGGAACAACATTGTCATCCCATATGTGTCAGGCTTGTCAGAGAAACTCAGAAGAATTTTCTCCAAGCATGACATCTCAGTATACTTCAAACCAAGTCACACCCTAAGACAAAAACTGGTTCATCCCAAGGACAAACCCGCCAAACACAAGATCAGCGATGTAGTGTATGCTGTTCAGTGCAGTGAAGAGTGCTCGGACCTCTACATTGGTGAAACCAAACAGCCTCTTCACAAACGAATGGCACAACATAGAAGAGCCACCTCGACAGGACAAGATTCAGCAGTACATCTGCATCTGAAGGAAAAAGGGCACTCTTTTGAGGATGCCAATGTCCACATTTTGGACAGGGAAAACAGATGGTTTGAAAGAGGAGTGAAAGAAGCCATCTATGTCCACTGTGAACAACCATCATTGAACAGAGGAGGTGGATTACGTCACCAACTTTCCCCCGCTTACAGTGCTGTCCTGAGCTCCCTTCCCAGACGTCACAACCCCCATTCACACCTTTGTTCCAGTGACCTCAATAGGCCACAGGAAACAATGGAGCGGAGTCCTAAGTTGGTTTCAACTGAAACCACTGATTAAATATGACCCACGCCCCCTTCACACCTGGGCACATGTGTTCAAGCACATGATCAATAGAGGGTCATAACCACCTCCAGGGGACTACGCCCACAGGGGGTTAAATACCTGGGTCTCTCCACCATTTGGTTGAGAACTGAAGAAGCCTTTCGGATGAGAGGTGAAACGTCTTCAAGAAACAAAAAGAAGTCCAGTCGCCTTTTTCAAGCTCCAGAGGTTTTCTGTTATGAAATGGAGCTGTAATGCTACATGTATACAGACTTCTAAATTTTTTTATAGTTTCATTAATGGTGGGAGGATATCCCCATCAGTGATGGGTCGCGTTTCACTCTGATTTTCGGGGGGGTCTTTGAATTCAGCCCTCTGTTGGTAATAATTTTCATTTCATCAAATGATGTGGCATCCTTTCATGCCTAACACATTATGCACTCCATATCAGTATAGGTATCCAGCATGATCTTTTCCCATTGAGATCTGATGTGTTTTCAAAGTATTCCTTTGATTTTTTTTGAACAGTGTAGAATATGATTGCATTTGGCTCTTGATCATCGGCACTGCTGCTCCAAAAGGGGTTTATTTTTTGCAGTCAGGTTATCCATACTCCAAGACTCACAGCTTGATCTATAATCTCAGTGAACACTTCTCTGACAAGTTTATGTCACTTGTTTTCAGTACTTTTAAATATAACTTTATTTTATGGCTCAGTCACACTAGAGTAAAGATAAGAAACCAACCTCCCTGTGATTGGGAAAATTTGGTAGTTGCCTGGTGATGGCATTGAATTGTTTTGCATTTGGAGAGGTTCAGTATACACCACCCTCACTTTCAATTGCAAGGTGATTGCACAGGTTGCCTAGTGGGATACCACCTGTCTCCAAACAATTGTGGTCTGACTCAGACGGACTGCAAGCAGTCTCAGCCAGTTTGTCGAAGATTTGAAAATAATTGCACTCAAATTTATAAAAATGCAGACACGCTGCCAGATTGATTGCATGTTGCAATCAGTCCAAATCAGTCTGCACCGATGAGCGCAATTTGTGTGGGACATGTCTCAACTGGTTGCCTGCTGGTTGTATTCTGGTTATATTCCATTATGAAAGCAAGGTTACAGAGTGCCTATGTCATTTTAAATCTCTGTCCTGTAGCAAGTACATCACTATTTTTGGAGGAATTTCTGAATTTCTGTTTCAGCTTTGGGGTTCTGGCTGAATGTAAATACTTAATGTAGATTTCTGTTTAATGCAAATTTCTGTTTAATGTGAATTTCTACATATGTAGATTGTAACAGATGTTTGCAGATTTATCAATTTCTGTAGTATCACAAAACAGATTGCATATAACTGCCAACTTGCCCCATTCAGTCACTAACCGATAGCAGAGTGACTCCATCTCCATCCATCTGCAACTGAATGCCAGTGGTTGCAGACCTGGCCCCCATCCTCAAAGCAACCACTTCAAAGGCAGCGAGACTGCAAGTTCATTGCACACATTCACAATAATTTTGGCTGCACTGTTGTCCAGCCTCTCCCTTAGAGATAAGGTGAGGAGTGCGGCCATCCGGGAGGGGCTCAGAGTAGAGCCGCTGCTCCTCCACATCGAAAGGAGCCAGTTGAGGTGGCTCGGGCATCTGATTAGGATGCCTCCTGGCCGCCTCCTGGGTGAGGTGTTCCGGGCATGTCCCACCGGGAAGAGGCCCCGTGGTAGACCCAGGACACGCTGGAGAGATTATGTATCTCGGCTGGCCTGGGAACGCCTTGGGGTCCCTCCGGATGAGCTGGAGGAGGTGGCTGGGGAGAGGGAAGCTTGGGCTTCTCTGCTTAGGCTTCTGCCCCCGCGACCCGGCCCCGGATAAGCGGAAGAAAATGGATGGATGGATGGATGGATGGATGGATGGATGTTGTCCAGCCACTGTTTACTTTAGTGTGACTGTAGCATTAAGTCTGTAAATGATAGCCTCCTTTACTTTGTATGACAAGTCCCTAGCCTATGAGTGTGCAGTATTGCTTGGTTTCTCAGCTGGATCCAACCCTTGTTCATCATGCGCTCAATTAGAGTAGAAACTCGTATAAGTACCAGTCAAGACACTCAGCTTGAGGTGTCACAGTGGAACTGCTGACCAGTGTGTTAAATCATTGTAACTATGTGGCTTTTATTCATAGTCTATGGTGGCAAGCTGAAAGAAGGACTCGTACCAACACTGAAATATTTTAATGGTAATTTAGAAGGAAACCACACATTGTTAAAGATCTACAGTTAGTCTTCTTGGCAGGCAGCATCCAAAAGCTAATAGAATCCTGTTTGGGAGAAGAGGAACAGGTGTGAAGCAGGTGGCTGAATTTGATTTGACTGTCATGGTGGGAAAACAGAATAGGGGCAACGAGAGGGCAGGTGACGAATAAAGGAGTGTGGGTGCATCAGTGCGACACATTTTTGAATAAGACACGCTCATGTGCACATTTATCCCCCAGAATGCATTTTATCCATAGGAATTTGCCTGCATTAACTATAATGGACTAACTTTCTCTGCTTTTAACTTTTAACTCTGCTTTTTCTCATGTTTAAATTCTCACATTTAAAATGGCATTATCCTAATGATCCTATGATCTTATACAATGCCATACATGTATTACAGAGCTGCAAAGTTGATAGGTAGTGTTTGGTTAAATTTTCACACTAGAATTAACTCCATTAATTCAGGAGCTATGAAGTATGTAAGCTCATCAAAAAAATAGAAAAAGAAAAAATATAAGTGTGAAGATGGAACCTGTAAAGGCTGAGACATTTTTGAGATGCTCACTATACAGTGTGCCTCTGTCTGTACCTTTTCTTGTGCTTCATCTCCCAGACCCAGTCCTGTTAGATCACATCTTTCAGCCATACATTATATGAGTTTTAGAGTCACATAAATGCATGCTTAAAGGCTTTCATCTCCCTGCTTTATTTTCTTCTCCCTCCCAATCCTCCGCAGGTAGTGGAGCATTAACCTTTAGCCAGTGCTTCTAAAATGAGGGCTGGGGCGAAGGGAGTCTGGTACCCTAACAGTACACTCCCGATCTCTAAAATCTCTGCTTTTTACCCCTGTGACTCTTCATCATTCATGCAAAAATGAGGGCTCAGCATAGGTGGTAAGCTTTGATCAAGTTAGCCCTCTTCCATGTAGCTTACAAAGAGTGCAATAAAAAAACCCTTCATGGGCACATCAGAGAATGCGTAACCTGCTGTGTTAAAGAAACGTGATCAGGGGCATCAAATGAAGGCCAAATGTTTGACTGTATACAGTGTTCTCTGAATGTTTTACATCTCAAAGTTGAATCTCTGAGTAAAATAAATGCTTATAATCGTGTGATGAGTTGTTTCCCATTGCATTACAGATGGTTTCATTAAGGAGCAGAAACTGTGTTTTATTGGACTGAATCTAACCTGTAGACTTCAAACTGCTGTAGTTTAGGATTGGGAAAGTGTCATGCCTTTATGGTTTTAAACCTGAGGCATCCTTCACGGTTGTTGAAAGTGATATATGTAATAGGCTGTTTTATCTAGGTATGCTCTGCAGTTCCAGCTCCTTCTACATTTCTGTGCCTAAAGGATGCACAGTTTTTTCTCTTGACACCAATTCCAGTACCTTAACTCAGTAAAAAATTGAGAGGCTGTAAATTAAAACGTAACTTTAACTATAAGTGGAGTTTTACAACAAATTTTAATTTTGTTGCAGACTCAGAGGTTCTGCGAGTGCTTTTGCCCCTTCTGTATTCCCAAATTAAACAATCTAATAGATCCCAGCTGATGTAAACATTTTTCCCAGCTTCAAAATCATCTGCATGCCATCATTTTCTTATGTTGGAGAAGTGTAACTAATAGTGTAGAAGGAAAGGCTGTCTATGCAGTGAAATTTCTAACCCCCGAGCTTCCTATTTTATATTAGTGTAACATTTCAAGGTCTTCATCAGTCAGATCTTCATGTCAACAAAATTGACAGCTCCAAATACATTTACAGGATCTCATGATGTGCATGTTTTAAACCCTGCAGGCTGAAACAGACTGAATTCTTAATCTTAATCACCTTTGCCTGACATGTTTCACCTTACTAAAGCAGGTGCAACAGATTTATTAAAAAAAACACCAAATGTCAGAGACTTACATCATTTTCCATTTAGTAGATAGCTGGGCATCAACCCTTTTCTCATTTTCACTCCTCTCTGCAATTTCCTTTTGTTAGCTTCTTTAAAATCTATCTATCTATCTATCTATCTATCTATCTATCTATCTATCTATCTATCTATCTATCTGTCTGTCTGTCTGTCTGTCTGTCTGTCTGTCTGTCTGTCTGTCTGTCTGTCTGTCTGTCTGTCTGTCTGTCTGTCTGTCTGTCTATCTATCTATCTATCTATCTATCTATCTATCTATCTATCTATCTATCTATCTATCTATCTATCTATCTATCTATCTATCTATCTATCTCAACCTATGAGGTTGTACTGTGCTGCTGTACTGTGATACACCCTGCAGTTCAGTTGTATTGTGTTTTACTTGCCAAAAGAGGCCATATGCTATTTAATGAGAAGTAGCTCAGTTCAGATTTAGGACTGGTGTCCCATTGCTAGGTAATTGTCTCTGAAACCCTGATGAACCACCAAAGAATTAAATGCAGCTTTAAAGTCTATTTTGGAATAGAAATGAAAGAAAGTGGGATCCATAACTATATCATGGGTAGATGATGGCAGATCAATTTTTTTTTCTGACATACAGTACAAAGAAAATAATGAAATTATAATTCGAGCTCATCAGCCAGCTGCATTTTCTGATGCATTTTCTTTGTGTTTGTGCCTATTTATGACACAAATTGAAAACTGATGGCCAGTGAGTATGAGAGCTCAGTCTAACCTTTGGGGAAAGGCTAAGAATAAACACTTCAATAAACTGTTTTTGATGGCTGGTAGCTGTTGTTACCTGGACATTCAGACACTGCACCGTTGTGGAAAGGTCACCTGTCCCAAACATATGGATAATTGGGCCTAAAATACCACCTGGCATGTTTTCTTCCCACAAGGTGTCCTGGATTCTTTCAACCTTTACCGACATCCTATTATACTTCGTACCATATGGAAAGGCAATCATGTTCTGTCAGTCCAAATAAAACGTAGTTCAAGTCATGCTATTTAATGTCAAGTTTAGCACATATTTTTAGGGCAGACAGATTCTGAGGATAAAATGATCAAGTATTTGATTCTAGATTAAGGCCAAGTCATCCATGGCTTTTTATGGACTTGAAAAATTGGTGGTGATGAGCAATGGTCATGGGCATCCAAGTTTCAGTAAATGATGTGGTTCTGAAACTTTTTCTGGCATACCACGTTTCAGAAGCCAAGAACACTTAATGCCCTCCATCCCACTTTTTAAAATTTATTTATTAGTGATTGACATTAAAAAAACAAGATCAAAGTTTAATTTTAATTAAATGAAGGTTGGCATATGATAGAATCAGCCAAGTCTTGTTATATATTTTCCCTGCAAAAATCATATTAACTCACAATCATTTCACTCTCAATCTTTGGTAGCTCTGCGCCCCATCACTGGGGCCTGCTCCACCACAATTTGAGAACCACTGAGTTACATGGTTAAGTTACTTTTTTGTTAAAGTGTTAGGCAGTTATGCTAAACTTTCACTTAAAAGTTACAGGGAGTGCACTACCCAGGCTACCTTTGCTCTTACATCTAACTTACACTGTGTGACTGTATATTATGTCGTGTCACTATAATTGCACTATAATGCTGCTGTTGCTGGCAGGTTGTGGAAATAGATTCACACTTTAAATTAGGTAGTCTGTCATCAATGACAGTAGCTCATTGGAAAACAAGGTTGGAAAATGCCCTTCATTTTGCTCGAACTGCTTCCTTCAAGCTGCAGTCATCAATAAAATGTTGTTCGGTATGTTCTTCTCATTATAAATATCATTATCACAAATTTCCTTGAAATATCATGATATAATTTTGAGGCTGTGTTGCCTACCCCTACTACAGACTGCTGTAAATGCTTAGTTTCGCAGTTTTTTTTATTTATTTATCTTTTTCAAAACTTAGCCCTGTACAATGCCTGTGAGAGCAGAGATCCCTATTCTGATCATCACATTGCTTTAGTTATGAGCACACCTGCTGTTCAAACCTTTTGTTTATGTGGAGCAGCCAATCAGAAGTGAGTTGTGTTTGCGGGAGGGCAAGAAAGCTAAAACAGCTGGGTTTCGACAGTGTCTAGTTTAATGTTAGTGTTCATTATAGAGCTGCCTTGGAAACTATTATAATAATAATAATAATAATAATAATAACCTGGTCCTGTGGAAATTGTCATTAAAAACATATATTTTTTAAAACATACAAGCCACAGCTTAATTTTAGATGACAGGATACCAAACATATCAAGTAGAGAAGAGATTTAAATGACTGTGGACGCTGGCATCTGACAGATGGCATCTTGTGCTGTGTTTTTATTATTGGGGGCAGTTCCTATTGATTTGAGCAGTTTTACCTCAATGTCAGGACATTAGTGGGGGGTGGGGAGGGTGCTTACGTTTATAAAGTGAATGATTTCCTTTTGTCAAAAGAGAAGGCCATTGTATTTGAGTCATAGTGGTCTCTAAGCCTAGCAACAGATGTGGCCTTGGAAGCACAGATGGAACATAACGTTATTTTTGTACTTTCCCCCTGTGTTCTGTGTTTTGTGTGTGTGTGTGTGTGTGTGTGTGTGTGCATGCGTGTGCAATCAACAGATGATCACAAACTTATATTGGATCTTTTGGACTAAGCCACAATACAGGACTTTTTGTTACTTACTCTGAAATACATTTTGTAGCCCTGAGGTATCCAATTACAGTTCACTTGTTCAACCAAAAGCACCCAACTGGATACTGCAGTTACAGTATTGTAAGTCCAGCTGATGCGGGCAAATACACTTTTGTGTGACACAATGGCACCATGATGTTAGTGAAATTTAGTGAAATATGTAATGTGTGTTTCTCATTGTGTCTCACCAGGTGAGTTCACAAACCACTATGTGTGTTTTTTTTTTTTTTGTATTATTATTGTCGGCTCATCCTCATTTACAACAAAGCTTTTGAGTTCTACCACTTTTGATGTTATTCACTTGTGTGGAGGTGGGAAATTGCTATTCACTCAGAAATGCCATCACCAAGGGGAGTTGTCAAGCTCTGATCTGCAGCAAGGGCGTGCATCGATCTGACCTGTGCATGATGGTCCCCCTGGACTAACCACATGCAACCCCGCTTCCCACTGCTAGCTGATGGGTGTGGGAGACCATGAGGTGCCCTCTTCAGCTCATCTTGCCGTTCTTCAGTTTTCTACTTCTTGCGCTTTTTGTCTTACTGTTGCAAGGATGAGTAAGGGTTCAGTCCTGGAGGCATTTTACTCCTAGCCCTCTGTGCTTCTCTGCTTGTTCTTTCTGCTGGCTTCACTGGAGTTGTTCTTTTTTTAAAAACTCAAGTGTCAAAGTTCTCATCTTTCCTCTCTAGGCAGGTTTGCACTTTGTCTTAATTTGGGCAGTGTTGTTTTCATCCTACCATTTCAGGAAGCACAGAAAGCAAAGAGCAGCTTTGTAGATTTCTGTGCCCCACACCTACACTACAGAGCTACTAATTCTTGTTGTTTGAAGTCTGCTTTATTGGTTATAGTTGTTACTGGATTTTGTGTATAAAGACAGAGGGTGAAGTTTGCATGCAGCAATAAAAGTAGTTGGTCACTGTTCTTAGATAGTGGATACTCACTTTTCATTAATATTCTGGGACTCTCAGTGCTTCGGTGGCATTTAAAACATGCTGATTGAGAGTTTAATTATGTTCTCATCATAAAGTTGGCCTAGAAAAGGCCTGTAAAACAAAGTCTCTGTGAACATAAGCAATGGATGGTTGTAGTGAGAGAAATCATGGTGATTAACTGCACTGTAGCATCATGAAATATAGGGAAATAAAAGTCATGCGGTGTAAGAGTCAGAAAATGCTTTATGGTTTTGTTGCGGCACCAGGTTGCTCTCTGTTCAAGGAGATGCTGTTACAGGTGATCTGTGTCTATGTGTTTGAGATCTTTATTTTTGTGTAGGGGACATAGGGCTGTCAACGTCTGGTATTGAATAGTTGATAAGTATCGCACGGCTGGCTGAAAAATCCCCACTGTCCTGTTGTCCACACTAAAAGTTGAGTCCTGTTATTTTGCTGGTCTCTTCTGACTACAAATATGGAGGCGTGTATCCATATCAGAAGTTTCCAAGTCAACAATTTGAGCTAAACCTATTTTCAACTGCACTTCTATTTTATTTTTTGCATTTAGTCTGTCTGTCTTAAGTGTACATATCTTTTAATTATACGTTTTCTTTCAGTATAAAATATACAATAAAAAAAAACAAAAGCATAATTCTGGTTGGTGACCTGCTGAGAACCACCGATCTCCAGAGGAAAATTAGCTGGCACCATGACATTATTTGGTCTAAGTAACTTGGTCCTAGTTCTTCTTCTTAGTGTAATTAGTCATGATAACTGTCATTATCTTTCTATTTATATATTTATCTACTTATTTATTATTTATGTTTAATTCAGAATGTAATTGTTTATATTGTAATTTATATATTATTATTATTTATATATTCAATATTGTCCAAAAATAATCGTGATTATGATTTTTTCCATAATTGAGCAATCCTAGATTTCACCCAGCAACAGCCAGCACCCTCAAGCAACTACCTGCCAGCCCAATTAGGAAATACACATTTTTCTCTAGCGACTGGAGGTTGGGTCGGAGTCCCAGACCCATCTCTAGGCCTGTGTACTGAAACCATAAATAACACTTGACAATAACATAAAAAAAAGGCCACCACAAACAATTTGAAAACATCTGCTGATTTTACTTATTTATAGTTTGACTTTAAATAGTGAATAGGGAGAAATCAGATTAAAGACATTCATTTATTGAGTACAATAGGAACCAAATGCCATTAATTATTATTCATGATAATTAAGGGGTGAATCAATGTTGAAGCTGTGGCACATTTAGACTTAAATTGTATCATTCCGATCCTTATCTCTAAGTGCAACCCCTGTTCTTTGTTGCTTTTATGGTAGATGAATGAGAATATCTTGTAATTACAGTTAATCAGAATAGGGGAAATGCATGAAATGGAATGAAAATTCAATAACCCCGTTGTGTAACCATTAGTTCTGCTCCAGAAAATCTCTAAGAGTTCATTTAAGTGATTAATTACGACAACAAGAAAGTATTCAGCCTTGGAAAACACTGGCTTGCAGTAATTATTTTGCACAAGCTCAAGAAAAACTCAGTCAGTCAAAAACTCATTTGGTTAAATCTGCTTATCTTTACTAGTTACACAGTTGACGATTGGTTAATCTTTTCTTACGTGGCTTCTTCGGAAGCCTACATAGAACATCTTTCATGTTTCAAGTCTGAGAAAACGCTGATCATAGCAGACACACTTTATGAACAGGAAATGTTGCTTTCGTTTCATATTTCAGTAATCTTGTTCATGCCATGGTGACAGCGTTTCTCCAGAAATGCTTAACAAAGTGCAAGCAAGAACATCCCAAGTCCTCTGATCTCCAACTCATTGAATTTAATATCATTCAAACATGTCAGAGTGTTTTGGGGTATGCCGTCTTTTTTTTTTTTTTTTTTTTTATTGGAATATGCTTGTAATAATTGCTTTTTTTCTTTGTGCTTTTAATTACTTTATTCTCAGATATGAATCTCTGTGCTTCAGTACATAATAAAAAATAAATTCTCTCCACAGTATTTACTGTCACATCTATTGGAACCATAAAAAAGTTTGTATTTTAACAGTGCTGCAAGTATTAAAATTTGGCCTTCACTGTCAAGCAAATTATCCTGCTCTGTTGTTGCAGATCACATTAAACTTCCTCGGCCTTCACTGTTGTTCTTCAACACAGAAGACATCACAAACTTGATGGGTTTTTGCGTTATGTGCCAAACTCCTTTCCTAACACTTTCTTGTTCTCCTTGTGCCCAAGGGGGTGTCGTGGCCTTTCATTTTCATTACCACACACTCTTCCCTCTATGAGTTGGACTCTGATATCTGTCAGCTTGAAATGCATTTTTTAAATCAATTCATTCGCCCACATTGGTCACACCTTTGAACCAGTGTAGATATTATCCTGATACCAGCTGCAGTTAGGCATGCTGAAAAGGGTTTGGAAATTTTTTATTTTCTTTGTATTTAAATCAGAGTGAGACTAAGTTAAAGAGTATAGAAACTTACAGTATCTTTCTTGAATCTGGTGATTAGCTTTTTGGAAAAAAACAGCCATGCTAGCAGCTGTTTGAGGGTGTGATTAGGCCTTTAAGTAACATCAGCATGCGCGGTTGAAACCAAAGTGCTGGACAAATTAAATTTTTTAACGTGTGGTGGTGCTAGAGGGAAAATCCATATTAGAATTCAGTGCAGTGGGAGCATGAATATCTGTCAAAAATGTCTTGCAGTTCTTTGATTAGTTGCTAAAATATTCCAGTTTGGCCATTTGGTGAAGGAGCTGACTGCCAGAGAAACTGTATTGCCCTCCCTAATGCGCTAGTATGGCTAGAGAAATTGTGTAACATATGAGAGAGTTAGGTGTATTCAAAAGAGGAGCCAAATGCAGGAGCAAATGAGAAGTTTATTAACAGTGATCTAAAGATGACAGACATCATCTTTAGATCACAGTCGGCTCAAAGTCTAACACAAGGAAAGACTAAACTGAGGGAAAACACAGTGGGACAAAGACAGGAAGTAAAATCAAAGGAAACATACAAGGAGTGTGACTAATAAAATAAAACAGAAAGATAATGCCTAAAACAGAGACATGAAAAGCACTAAAAAGGACACAGACAAGGAAACATAGTAGACACTAACAAACAAAATGAAACAGTATAAAAACTACTAAAATAAAAACAAGAGCCAAACCCCTCACAAATGCCCCAAACCATAACAGAAGCTGTTCCATCTAATCCTACATCCACAAATCTTAACTAGTGTTAATCTTAACAGGACTGCTTCAGTTGCTTCCATTTCACATTCTTGAAATAATGTTTTTGAAAAATCTGCAAACAAAAAGCAGAGAAAGCAGTGCAGTTAAATACATGCAGTCGTGCTAAATAAATATTAGCATGGCTTAAATTCTGTAAAAATAGTTAAAAAAAAAGTAATCTCATAAGTGTACATACAATTTGATATTAAGTCATTCTTAGCAATGTGAATATTGTTGTCTTCTTAGCAGATATGAAACACAGGTCATAATTTAGTCAGACAGAACTAGCAGCTTCATTAAGCAGATCGTCCAACCTGATTTAAGATGGTAAATAGACAAGTTCTTTTTATAGTGCTTTTCTACTCCACTCGAGCACCCAAAGCACATTATACAACATGCCTCATTCACCAATTTATACAAACACTTTTTTCTAAGCCTAAGTGCTTTCAGTGAAGGCATCGGAGAGCAACCTGAGGTTCAGTAAGGATACTTTGGCACGCAGACGGGAACAGCCAACCACCAGCCTTCTGATTAGTAGGTGACCTGCTCTACCGCCTGAACTACAGTCATCCCAGATACTCCTTTGCCCCTTCCCCTGCAACTGCTAAGCACACATATGCTTACCGAGTTGAAATCGTTGATATAAACATTTGGAAATGCAGTATTTCTCCACATTAATATTTTTGCAAACAACAAGCATGTCTTTAGTACTTTGTGGGTGGATATTTCTTTGGCTCTATATCCAATGCCAAAGTGCAGCGTATCTGACACTGAAGCTAAAGTAGAATGAAGTTATTGCAATAATAGAGTTTGAGTCATATCCTAAGTTTAAGAAAGATGTTGAATATTAAAGTATTTGGAGGTAAAATCAGTTATGTAAGAGAGGAACGAGTGCTTAGGTGTTTGAGGTTTTATACAAAGTTTCTTGATAATTGGAGTGTCAGAATAGAAAGAAAAAACATGAAACACACGTTGAGTTTGTTTCGCTTCCATCCATCAGTAAGAAGAGGGAGGCAAAGCTTCAAAAGGTAATTACATTTTGATATCAAAGAACAGGAAGCACTTAGAGCTTAAAGCGCAAAAAAAAATCCAGTTCAACCTATTCCTCCTGTTCTAAGAGGACGGGGGGGTGTACCGGCTCTTTTTCATTTCTTGTATGTGTTTGTCTCTCTGTACGTATTCATGTGTTCACTGTGGGTCAGGAAACGGCACTGTTTATTTGTGTTTGCATATTGTTTGTTGACTTGTCTTTGACAGGAGTCTTTACGCTTCACAGAACAAAGCCAATGTTTTCAATTATAGCGAATTTCATTTGGATGATGCATTGTCATGGCTACCGACTTAGACAGGTGCTGTTAGTTATAAAACGTATGCGTCTCTTTTTGGGTCTGAGATTGCAGCAGGGGAGAGGAAGCAGGGCTTCTTAGCGGGTTTCAATGGCCTCGGGGACAACTGTAGCACTCGGTGTATTTTATTCATTACACATTAGAAAAACCATCAGTAGTGTGTCCTCCAGGGAGTGTTTTGTTGAGCGCTGCTATGGCCTTCACTGTATGTCTGGCACTTCCATTTGAATAGTAAAGCAGGGAGAGTAAATAATCATTGTTAAAGTAATTGTGATTCACCAGTTCATCAAAAAAGAAAAAAAAAAACTGAAATGGAAGCTAACATTCAGGGCTTGAGATAATGCTAATGATGATGACAATGCTGACTGTGACAATATTGATGATTGACTGTAGTGATAATAATTAAAGGCACTGATGATGCCGATGTTAATGATGATGTACCATAGGCTATAATGGGGCTGATGGGACAGGTGCTTGAGGTCAGAGAGGCTCATTCAAACACATTTCCAACCTGACCGTATATGTATATAATTATTTAAATGTCCATCATTTCAGAGGTAAGACAGAGACTTCAAAATTAGATCATAATTGTGTCCTATATTTGACCACTCATGTACCAGGCCCCAATAACCTTCACTGCTAGGAGCGCTGTTTGAGCGGTGTCAGGGGTAATCAAGCATTCTATTTTCCCACTCTCATCACTTACTGAAAGTGGGCCGCCATCTCCCTGACTGGACCTCGTAGACACACTGCAGCCTGTACAATTATCGAGCCATTGCACGAGGTCACTTACGCGATCAGCGGCAGTTGAGATGAAATGTAAAAGACAATGGCGATTCTTATGTAAGGGTCTACATGCAGAATGTAGCAATTGACAGGAGGTTAAAATGAAGCTGTTGTTACAGCCTGGCGTATTAATGCATGTGCTGTGGGCTTAACTGGTTATTATTATTTTTTTAACACGTTATCAAATCATTAAAGCATGAGAGCCAATTTAGGTGGTTGCTTTAACTTTTGAACAAAATGAGTACTGAATATGTAATTACATATATGGGGTGAAATGAGGTCTCGTTCAGTGGTGCACGTTCAATACCTTACAAACCACAGAATCTGGGTTTAGATAAGGACTCCAGAGAGCTGAATAAGACAGTGGAATCAGTTTGCACAAGGCATGCCATTTTAGTTTTAGCTGCCCCCTCTTTTCCATCGGTTCTGTTCTCTTGCTTTCTTTTATTGTCCTCAACAAAGCTTAAAACTGCCACATAAATTCCTCGAGGCTCTGTGTGCCTTTCTTGTTAAAGAGAACATGTTCAATAATTAAATAAATAAAAGAAGGCCCAATGTTTTATGAATGTGGAAGTGCATTCATTTTCATGCTGAAAGGCTCTGTTAAAATGTGAGTATGCTTGCTTAGGTGAGCTGATTAGTGTAGCTGTCTAATATGCAGTTGTGTTTTGCTTTTTTGCACTGGTTTTGCTTGAATTCGATACATCTTGTGTTGTTCTTTACCTTGTGCTGTGTGTCAGTCCAGGTTTACAGGCTTTGTGCTGCATGTCATCATGACAATGTTTGTTTGTTTTTTTTGTTTTTTTGCTTCCCTGTGTTTTCTGCCTTGTGATATTATTTCCTCTGTGTTTTCACACGGCTGCTGTACCCTTACAGTATATTGAGTCAGCCGAGATTCTCCAGAAGCACAGAAGTGTGTTATGTGCCAACTGTGTATTGTGACCTTGGTAAGGTGCAAAGAATCTCAACTCAATCAATGCTATTAATTAATTGCACACCCTGCTAGTGTGTGATGGAGATTCTGGAGCCAGGTAGTGGGTAAATACATATAAGTGCTTTTCTTGCTACTGTATCTGACGGACAGCTGTAGGCTGAGGTTTAAAGATGGGAATATATCCTATAGCACATCAACCAGCCTAGTGCTCAATGTCTGTCGTTGCACTCTCCTCCCATTTCTGTTGGTCTGCCATTTCTTTCTGATGAGGAAATATTGAGTGGAGAACCACAAACCCCAGGGTTGTGCCTCAGCAGCCTGCCGATGTGCTTGAACTGTGAAAAGGAGAGTGGGGGAGGAAGGAAAACAGAAGCAGGGGGTGGTGATGGTGTTGTGGTAAAGGTGGGAGAGGGGGCATCGAGTTCTCTTGCAGGTGGAATTGTTTTCTATCTGCTGAACTGGAAAACATTTCAGAGAAAATATGTGGGAGGTTTTGTAGAGGAGTGCCAAACTGCCGTGCTGAATAGTAAAGCCTCAAAATGCGTCTCTTAAATGAAACGTACATTACCTTTGGATTATTTTTACCTTTTTATTGTGTTCACAATGAGCAAAGTGAACATACAGTGCAGTCAAGCTGTAACTAGCTACTGTTTTCATTATGGATCCTTTTTTGTTACATATACATATAGTGCAGACATTGTTTTCTCTACTTTTTCTATGTTTGAATGAAAAGTAAAAGAAAAGTTTACAGCCTGTGCTTCACGTCTCCAGAAAGTCTGTTACTAGTTGCCATGTTTAACTGCTATCATCTAAAGGTCCTCTCGTGGGGAACTTTCCTGAGAACTACATACCTCCAAGGACTTTTGTTTCCATTTGCACCACCAATGTTAGCATGAACAACAACCTCAAAAACCTCTTGATTGGAGGTGTTTCTTCTGTGTTATGGGTTTCATGGCAAAGGAGTTGGAGAGGCAGGGGAACAAACAGAAAAGATTTTTAAGCTGTGCCTGAAGAGGGAGAAGGGAATTGCAGTGTTTTGTGTAGTGCTGTCCAGTGTGCGTTACACAGTTATTCTACTCTGCTATTGCACCATATGTGATATAGACAACTCTTTACATACATCTTGGATGCCCAATTTAGCAGCAAAAAATTTCCTTAGCTGAGTCAAAATCACACTGTATTTTCTCCATCACATAAACTGTTAATGTGATAACCTTACTGTTACCTACACAATATTCCAATATTATATGCCAGTATTCACACTGATAATTGTTAATATGGCTGATGCTGGATCAACACATTCCTATTTCTCGAGCAATACCTGTATTCTTAAGCCTGAAAAGTTATTCTTGTGCCAGTGAGTACCTAAAAAAAAAAAAAAAAAAAAAAAAAAAAAAGAAGAACAAAGGTGCTTCTGAGAACTTCCGGAGTCTATCATTTCTATTGTGTGGTTCCTGCGATCCAGAAAATCTTTCACAGTTCATTGGGCCGACAACATGATAGCTAAACAACTGGAATTGTGATAGCATCAGTAAATATTCCAGGTGATCAGGTGGTTTCAAGAGGGAAAAATACTGAGTTATTAAGATAATGCAAACAAACACCACTTGCTACCCTGAAAATGGAAACTGAATACTGACGTGCCAAGTGGCTACCTGGCACTTCAGTGTTCTCAGGTGTGCTACACAGCACTTCTATTCAAAACCCCACAGTCTCTGTTACACTGAAGAGCAGCTTTGATAATGCAGATAAAATAAAGCTTATGGTACCTTGCAGTGTAAAATGTCTTTGGTTTGTTTACTTGTCCCTTTTCTGTTTGTTCTGTCACCATCGCTTTCACCTCACAGTTTTATATGCTGTCTCTCCTCACCCTTGTTTGTTTTATGTTTTATTCTGATGTTGGAAATATTTTTCTTTTATGCTCTGTTTGTCTCTTCAAACATTTTAATACGACATATCTGTGGTAATTATAGCACTTTCCCAAGAGCAAGAAATAAGGTGACTTTATCTGGAGAAAGGATGAGATGAAGTTGTGAAATTGGCCTGCTGAGATTGTAGTTTTTCTAGGGGGAAGAAGGAGTATTTTATGCTTTGTTTCTGATGTTTTGTAATGACTGTAAGTGAGGCGTTAAAGAAAATGTCGATATTCTAGGGGTAATTAGCCTCCATCGTTGATATTGTGACATACAGCAAAGAGAGTATAAAGCAATAAAGGTCAATAAGTGTTTAACTGATTTCTAGTTTTCTCAGGCGCCTTGCACTTTTCTAATAAACTGTTTAGGTGTCACCCTAAAAGTCCTGTAATTCTTGCGGGTTTATATGTAAACAATTACTGCATTCAATTATTGAGTCAGAGTATGTAATAACCTCTGCCGTCAACCCACTTACACCAGCTTGTAATTCTTCAAGCTTTATGTGGTTAATAGAAGTGTATCCACAATACTGAATGAAAGCAGCCTACCACAAGGCTGCCACAGTAAACTCGTGCTGCTGCCCTTGGACAGAGTCACCTCCAGCAGTGCGACTGGTGTATTGTGCTTCCCTACATTATTTGTATAAACAGCTATTGATCCTATAGGGAGGACTGGCACAAGTCAGCAACTTTATCAGCAGCTAAAAAGAAATGAAATTACATTTTTGATGGATGCTCCTGTCACGGAGAAAGAAAAACAAATGCCTACAGCATCACTGCAATCCTTACCAAGCAGGTAAACCAAACTATACTGTAAGTTAATGTAAGAGCCCTTTGATCTATCACAGTTCTTATTTTTCATGTATATAACTAGAGCATCTCTGACACTCTTAGAGGTTGCTAATTTGTTTCTTTTTGGTGGTTGCACCTTCACATTCCTTTAATGTTGCCTTGTTAACTCTCGACTTGGTGATCGAAGCATAATTCCCCAGAGCGGTGTTGGCTTGAGCAGCAGCCCTTAGAGTGAGAGTGCTAATGAGAGCCCAGCAAGCTCTTTCATAATGAAACATCTTTGAGGCCAATTGTCCATCACTAATAATCATATGGTAATAACCACCGCAATAACCTGCACTGGGGAACAGAGTTACAGTCGTTTACTCTTTAAAGTGCACTCTCCTCTTCAGTAAGAAAAAAAGGGAGAAAGGCGGTGATAAAAGTTAAAATGGCAGAAAAGGACAGTAATGAAGAGTGCAAGAGTTTTATAAGAAGGAAAATATGTAGGTGGAATGCAATTAGGCAAGAGCTACGAAGAAAAATGTAAGAAAGAGAAAAGCAACAGAGCAAAAGGTGACTGTTTCTAACATTTGATTAATAAAGAAGTGCACATGACGACGTTAGCATGAATAACTGATCAGCTGAAGTTTTAGGGACAGCGTCGGTTTAGGTGTTAACAAATGGGCCATTCATCATAATTTTCTTTCTCATTTACATGTGGTGCACTTTATGAGGACTGCATTAGCGCCACCACTGGGGCTGGCAAGCCGGAGAACATAATGGAATCTAAATTTAATCCATCCAAAATCACCATCCAAAAGTAGGCAAGCAGTAATTTCAGATTCAGAAAGAGGCACAGAGCCATTTTTGAATGCCACTTTAGGTTTGTTCATGCTAAGTTAGTTTTTTTCTTTTTAATTGGTGGAGTTTTGTAGTGCAGGTTCTTACCTGCCTTTAAACACCCAAGAGAAAAATTTGTCTTCAAGTGCTGATCAAAGGCATAGAGACATTACATCACTAGAGTCACTCTAAAAGAATGAATATGCAGCCACGGACTGAATATTATTAATTTTTGGAAAATTCAAAATATCAAGGGCAAGGACATCCAAGGCGTTTTATATCTCCATCTCCATGGTTACAACTGTGTGACTGGTTTTGAACAGAAAGCACATCCTTCTGATATCTGCTATGACATTATATTTTCCCATTTCTTTTTCAGCAGGGTGAAATTACACAGGGGAATAAATGGGGAAATTATACAAGCATTTTTTTTTTTTTCCTCCACAGTAACTTTTCTGCTGGTCAAAACACAATACAGCTGAAACAGTATAAATGAATACCTGAGAGAAATGTGGTGGAAGTTGGCACATTAATGGTATAATTGCAGCTCAGTGGAGGAGCCTAACGCCGTGGGTTTCCAGAAAAGCTATTATCTGTGTGATGCCATGGAGTTAGGGAATGTCTGCAGTGGACTCAGTGATGGGTCAATAAGAGAAAGAAGAGATGAGCCAAGATAAACAAAAAATGCCACAGGTCTGTCTGCTCTAATACTGGTCACACTGGCCTTGCATGTGCAGCCTAACACAAATACACACACATACTTGTAGACAAATAAACATACGAATGCTGACCCAGTGGACCATGACAGACTGCTGCTGAGGCTAAACATAGCAAATAGAAATGGCTCAACGCCCAGTGAACCCAAGCCTTACAATGAGACACACAATGAAATGTTACACAGAAGCGACACACAAGGGGGTTTCTCTAAGGTTTATTCATTTTATTTAGGTTCTGTTAATCTATGATTAACCAGCCATTAAGTGAGTTCTTAATAAGTGATATCTAATTCAACATCTCGTTAGTGAAGTGTATAGCCTCTTTTTCCCAAAAATTGGCCATTTATGACTGAAAATCAGAGGAATGTTTAATTTAATCAAAATATGTTACATGATGCATTTGGAAGTACTGCAGGTAAGAAGAGACAGATTTACAGTAGTGCAGTGTAGAAAAGGGACCTTTAATGACAGACATTACAACAGGAAATTTTTAAACCATGGAGAAATAATTATCTCTAGGAGGTGGTGGAATCCTACTGCAGACCAGCCCTCAATTAACACCTTGTCAAGTTAAATCAAATTATGAAGAACCAAAAGAGTGCTATTTAACTTTTAACCTTGAGTTAAAAATAATGAACACATTAAGTAGTTCCAGACTGAGGAAGGTAGTGGAATTGAATTGTACGGTATTTGCTACTGCAGGTCACACTGCATGCTATCTTGTTGTGTATTTCACATTTATTAGTGATTCACAAATTCTAAATTCGCCCTTGTGTTCCTTCCTCCCCGCCTCTGAGAAATGACTTCCTAATGTAAGCATTCTTGTCTTGGAATATATAGAAACAATGCCGATATGCTTTTTACAAGTACTTGTTGTACTTGCTGTTCTGAACACAGCTGCATTGAGCTGTTTAGTGCGTTTATAAAGCTCCATTTCAGACTGTTTGTTTGCCCAGACATGTTTTTCCTGGATTGATGAATTCAGTTACTTCTGAAAACAAGTGAACAATGAGACTTTTCAGTGTTGGACATTTTGTTTTGGCGACAAATAAGAGGGAAAGGGCTACACAAACAACGATACAAAGGCAAAAGTAAGAGAATGTGTTGGAGTGAATGAATTGGATGGATAGAGTGGATTAAGGAAATTGAGGACTGTGCCAACACATAATTGGAGCCCTGTTTTTCTATGTCCCACCATTTGGCAAAACGCATACTGTGAATGCAGACAGAAATGTGGAGTGCACAAATAATGGTGCAAGGTGTATAGTTTGAGTCATTAGCATTCTCGTATATCAAAGCAGGATTTTTATAAAATCCTTAATGGAAAACTAAGTGAATCATTTGTTCAGATGTGTTTGTGCCGTCGCTTTTTCAGCTGAAACCATAACGGTGCATCCTCTATTAAATCTGAATTTTGAATAACTGGCAACCACCACCAAATCTCCCTTTGAAAATGGTCTGTGCATCTCAACCAGCAAAGCATTCATCAGTGGGTCAGTCAAACAGATAGACTAGTCATTAAACAACGAGTAAACATCACCGCAGCACCTGGCAAAAAAGCTACTTGACTTTGAAATATGTGTGTTTTTAGCTCACTGTTTCTGGGCAAAAGCGTTCACCACATCATTAAAATCCAGCGTTTAGACAAGATCTGATTCACCTGCCACCACTGGTGAGGAGCGGGGGGCCCCGAGGGTCGTTTTCTTCATTTCAATCCTCTTATTTTCTCACCTGTTGTTCAGAGTTGATGACTGGCTTAACACATGGTGTAAGGCGTGCAGTTTTCTAATAAGTGGGCATCGTGCCAAATTGGTAGAGAAAAAAATATCACTCTATGCAGGTTTTTATGTTTTATGCTTATTGTTCTGGATTTATAGCTGGCAGATTTACTACATTTTTCTCATTGTTCACTCATGTACTACAGTTCACATTTACACCCACTGCTCCATGCCTGATACAAAAGATGCATAAAGAAGGTTAAAAAGTTTTTTTTTCTCTCCAAGAAATGTTGGAGAGACAGAGCTAAACAAACAGACAACAAAGACACGAGCAAACAGCTAAAAGAAGAGAGAATATCGAAGAGAAATCCAAATCTTAAGTCTAATGTATATCAGTCTGTGTTGAAAATCTAAGGAGATAATTTATTGTGTTAGCATCAGGCACTTTGACCTTGAAACGTGATCATATTTGTTTCAGTCAGATCATTTGTTGGCTGCCTTTAGTCGTGAGTTGATGGGATTGTGTCTGTCTGCCCTTGGGAAGTTTAACTGTGTGCATGTTGATTCATTCACTCATTTTTAGCACATCCGGCCGACGGACCAATGAGATTATGGCATGGAAAGGCATCCTTCCTCAATTCGTTCATCTGCAGTTCGCAAGACTCATTACTGATCCCAGAGTAATGATCAGATTTTATCAAAACTGTTGCACCATGATCACCTAGAAGGTGTGTGCTCAAGGTCAGGGCCATATTTGTTGTTTTACTGGCAATAACCTGAAAATTGCGATGGATTGTATGAGCCAGATGAGCCACTACATCACTGCCGTTCAGTTTGTTTGTTTGTTTGTTTGTAAAGTTGAATGCATTTTCGGTTTTACTACTAAGGAGTGGGTGACAGTTCTAAACGTCTTCACATATTGTTACCAGCTTTTTCGTTGACTTGCATGACTTTGAAGGTTGGAATGTGCTTATCTATAGTTTGTTTAAATGCCATAATTTGCATAGATCCCTATCACGCTTCTGCATCTCATTGAGGGATGTTTATTTTGTTCCTTGAATATCGTTAAGGTGTTCTGTGCAGTACTGTAAAACCAGTACATCATTTCCATATTGAAGAACATGATGTGTTAAGTATATTTCAAGTTAACAGTATGAAAAACACAAGGTGACAAAATAGCCAAATTAACTCCGAATAGCATTTACATGAATATTGATGAGTTTCCTCTATACATTAATTTATACTGATTAACTAATGTTTCTTTGGCTAGATTGATAGAGTACAATATGATAACACAACAAAGAACAATTTGTGCTCCTTAAAAATGGTTTAGGCTGAAGCTTGTTGTCACTGCATCTAACACTGCAGACAGAGCAGCCAATAATAAACATTAGTAGTGAATAAATCAGCTTCTGACTGTTATTCATGATAAGGCCATCTTAATTACAAACAGCACCTAAATTGGTGAATGATCATAGGAATGTGATCCATTGGAATCTGCAGTGTAGTGGCAACTAACATCAATTATCAGCGCATGCCTCTGGCACACAATGTCTTTGTGGAAAATCTTTGTCTGTAGTTGCCTCTGCAAAAGTACACTCCTATATCTTCCACGTTACATCTTCCTGCATGCAAATAAAAACATTTCATACTGCAGCACAGTTTATTACTTTACTCCTATCTGCAGCCTCTATCTGTATCACTGAGTTTATAAGTGTGAAAAACTGTGTGCATGGAGCATTCACACACATATACACATCCCGAGTACAAAGGGGGCATACTCACTTTGGCAGTGCACCCTAAATGAATGTAACAAGCATCTTTAGCTGACCAGCTCATTATGGTGTGATAATTGGCTCGGGACCATCAGACTGTGAGATGACGGTCTCCAATCTTGTTAGTTTGGTGCATGTGTGTAAGTGTAATATGGAGTGTGTCTCTGTTTACAACAGTGCCTTTGTCTGTTCCCCTGAGTAAACTAACCAACCTCACAGAACATAACGATAATGATTCAATAATGTCTCGCAAGTTATTGTGGTAATTTATTCAATTAGACATTAAAAAGGCTTTCAAATCCTGTTTCCACACGATGTCCGTCTGATTTAAACTTTCAAAGAAGCAGCCCTCTTTTTTTTTTTGAACTTACTGTATTTGCCTGGAAAATTCCTGTCATGTAGATTCCCTCTTTCCAATAAAAAAAAAAAATCCCATGGTTCACTTTATCTATATTCCACTGGTCTTGCATACCAGCTGTTTACTGTAGTCATGAGAATCAATAATAGATGCAGACAGTGATATGCTGGTGTGAGCTTCTCTATCTTACAACGTTTCTAGAGCACTTCACCAGCAGTTATTGATGTGTTCCTATCAATAATCATGGGCTCATATCTGTTATGTTGTGATCAGGAAAACCAATCTAGTGACATTAAAATATTGGTGACACCAATATGGATACGATAAAGTTTGTCTGATTATTACATTTATTCTGAGTGGTGCGTCCTTAACCTGAACTGATTACATACAAGTATGCATCAATCTTTCCTGTAATTATCCCTCTCAGTAATAAATGATGCATTAAATTAATCTAAAAAAAGTGTCAGTTATCAAAACTTTGTTCTAAATTTTAAATAGTTTCTTCATTAATACTCAATTAAAGTGCAAATAAACACTTCCATTCACAATGGTTTTAGAATAATGAACTACATCTGAGTATAATTATCAGCAAAACATGCCTTCTATTTTAAGTCTTTTTTCCCCCCACATAGCTAATTAAATATGTATTTAATCCTGTCTAACATAAATTAAAGAAAAAGAAAATCTGTGTGGTCCTTCTGCTTATTAAATTCTGTTTGTTGGTATTTCATGGAGCAAGAAGTGTAAGCCTGTTTACCATCTTATTGATAGAATGATATTAGTAATTATAGGGGAGAAAACTAAGAACTAGAATGAAGGCAGAAAAAGCTGGAAAGAGAAGCACAAGGTTAAAGATTAGGGGGAGGGGGGCTGGTTTCAAAAAGTGAATCGGGGGTCTGACAGTGACAGGGGCCCTGAGGCTGCACGACACCTGGCATCTTTCATCTCCAGCCATGTCACGTTTCCCTGCCACAGTCCTCAAGCTAAGGATGCTGTGGCTACACACTGAAATAGAAATGACAATGTGCAGCAAAGAAAGAAATTACACAAAACCAGAGGCCTCGACATGGGCTGCATTTGAGAAGAAACTGGAAAGCAGACGTTTTGCCTCAGATCTATCCGTATCACTGATGCAAAGACGGCCCCAAATCCATTACAAGCCAATTATATGTGCTGGGCCAGGGCTAGGGCTGGGCACTCACTCGTGAACTGCAGTGCTTAATCCACAAAGAGGAACTAATAGGAAATTTGAAAATAGAATCCACACTTGAGTAACTTTGGAGGGATTTGGTTGGATTAATGAACTGTCAGACTCACTGTCAACATGCCGGGGAGTGCAATCCTTTACCAGCCTTTGCTAGTGCGTTTCTAGTCTCAGTCTTTCTAGTTTCTCTGTGCTCTCTCTAACACAGCAAGTGTTTAAACTGACGTGTTCTCGTCCTCGTGAGCAGGATGCCAGAAGAAATAAAAATGGCTGGTGTACCACCTGTGTTTAATCTGTCTGTGCTAATGTCTCTGTGCTTTTAACTGTAGAGCTCATCTGTTATATCCATGCACACACAGACACACACACAAATAGGGCAGAATACTTTTTCCCCCATGAGTGAAGAGCCTAAATGAGTTTCCCCTCCTGGAGCAAAGGCAGCATCTGCTTTAGTCTGAGGGGACACATACTACAATCACCAGAGCTACCAGTCACCACTTAAAGATAGCACTAGAGGAGAGGAAAAGAGGGCTGAGACCAAGAGGAAGAGAGGTTAAAGCGGCAAAAGAGTGGCTCACAAACAGAAGGGAAAAACACTTAAAGGAAAAGAGTGAAGGAGGGCTATACAACTGAGCCAGTATGAGATCATTGGTAAGGATGCTCAGAGAAAAGCCTTGCAACATGGAGACATATTCAAAGAAATCCAGTCCATGCTGCGGCTGTCCCATTGTTTTTAAGAGACTTGATAGAAAATATAGATGGCTTCACCATCTGAGGTACCTGGCAGTTCATGCCATTGTCGAAAAATTAAAGCGTAGATCCATCAGCCCTTGATCTGGCCACAAACACAAGCACACTAACAAAGAAAATTGCTTTTTGATGAGCCTATTTATAACAAATCAAACAGGAAGCAAGGCAACACAGTCAGCCATGTGGTTATCCTGAGGCATGAATGTCTAAACATGTTGTAGACCTTTGCCTGTGGTACTGTTTGTTGAAGCAGACATTTTCATCAAAACAAAAATCCTGCCACTAAACTGGATACATTGGCCAAATTGGTGTACAGGAATGTCCGGGATGTAATGTGTTCAAAGGTACTAATGAAATTCTTGTCTATTTTAATTCTGCTTGATTTAGCTGCTGCTTTTGAAACTGCCAACTATGCCATCCATTGACAGATAACTGAAGTAGTTTGATGATTCTGGTTGTCGTCATGTTTGAGTTGGCCTTGTCTGGCAGGTGAACTGTGTGGTTCCTTTTTCTTACACTGACTTTGGTTTCAGAAAAGCTGGAACAATAAGTAGCAGAGCTGCAAGTGGCTGCAACAACACACCACAACTAGATGAATGTTGCATGGTTTGTTTTACTATTGGAGCTGTCCAGCTGACTGAGAAGAACAGAGTGGAACTCGTACAAAAACACCTCTTAAAGAAACAGAAAATACATTAGCCGTGATGGTAGTCCTTGCCCTTGGGAGCAAACCGCGGTAATACTGCAAACAAAAACTCATTCACTTTATAGCTTTCTTGCCAACACCATTCACTGTGACATGTCACATACAGCAGATAAAACGAAAGGAACAACCAATGACAACAGCAACAAGAGAGCAGCTCTGTAGTGCTCGGCGTGGTGGTGGTGTTCTGTAATAAATTTTTGATTATTATAGGATCGATGGAAGCAAATGGAACCTTTACTATTAGTAGAAATGAATGAAGTCATTCTTTATATGTATATTTCAACATTGATCTGTCATTACCGTAAATATCCAGTGTTCACTTATTCTCATTTTTTCTCTTCATGGCTGTTTTTTTCGTCAAATTTCACGTGTAACTTTTCTCATTTACAATTTCTCTCCTACATTGAAACTCCAACTCAGACTCCATAGTAAGTTTTGCATCCTGCTGTTATTCTTCATCTTCTTCCACTTCTGTTTCTCTTCAGGTCAGTTCAGTGTGTGAGTGGGTGTGGAGATAGCACTTGCTCTCCACTCAGTGCAATACTTGATTACCTTGAATTGTCTGTACTATTGGGAATACAGAATGGCTTATATCCAGTTTGACTGTCAGTCTGTCTGTAACTAGAGAGAAGGGCCACGGCAGAAGGAATGACTTTTGGTGTGTGTGTGTATGTGTGTTGTGTATTTTACACATGTTGGATCATTGCTCTATTAAAGCAATAAGATATTTGTAATAATAATCTGCCAAAGGAGACAAGACACAAAGCCCACCGTTTCCACACTTGGCCCTACATCCTTGTCTTTAATATTGATTTTTCTTAGACATGATACATGTTTTTCCATTTACTTGTCAAATTTTATGTTCTCAGACCCAATACTGATCTAATAAAAGACAGTCTCAGATCCATTCTTGCTATTCACCACCAGCTAACAGAAATGTATTGGCTTATTCCCGCTGAAACTACAGAGCAGTGTGGCAGTCTAAAGCACAGCAGCCTTGGGCATTTTGTTTGCATTTGTATTTGTGTGAGAGAGATGTTGTGGCACTTGAGGTGATGTGTGTTTTGTGTGGGTGAGAGCTGGTGACAGCACTGAATGACTCCTTTTCACCTGTTAACAAAGATAAGTTGCTAAAGATTCACATCAAAATTAAGTTAAATGTGAATGTGCACCACCTCTCAAATGCAACAGACAAATGAATCTGCACTTAAGTCAATAACATAGCTTTTAAAAGCCTGCCTCTATGCCCTGGAGAACTTGGCATGTGTTGGCACTTGCAGTCTGAACGTATACACTCTGGCCCGAGCAGGAAATAAGGCTGGTATCGACTATGAGTTAACACTGGTCAATTTTTGTGGGTATTAGACCAATACATAGACTGTAAATAAAATATGAACACAGCCACTGTGATGTAAGTCATTGATTTTGGGTGAAGCTTCAGTTTTAGTGTTTCTGCCACTGATTTGCCAAGTTATCAGCTAACGCTAGCAAGTTTGTGATGCACAGGCACAGATGCCTGTCAATTAGTGCTAGATAACAGATAAAAGATGCATTTCACGCACCGAACCTGAAGGATAAACTTCTTAAATTGCCTTTATCACATAGCAAACAATAATATTTGTCAGATAATTCCATTAAAATGCTCCAAAAGGCACAAACACCACAAACATGGTTAAGAGGTCCATGCTTTTTAATTATGTTAAGCAGGATTTTTTTTAATGACAGTCTCAAGTGGCCTCTCAGGGAACTGCATTTTAAGCATTTCTGTTTCAGTGGAGATGAAACACTTGGATGAAACCGGCTTGATGCAGTCATTCAGGCAGAAGCATGATATTTGAACATGTTTAATCTTGATATACGGATATAATTTAGAGGAAGAAAAAGAAATGATGAAGTAATATTTGGCTGGGTGGAATATGCCCAGTATGATCACATATGTTGTGCCTAAACTGAATTTTTAACAAAATATTAATTTTCTTCTCTTTAAAAAAATAACAATAATAAAAATAACAATAACTAGAATAAATTAAGCAGCAGTTTGAGAAGTATCCATCACTCTGCTTCAGTCGTATTCAAGGGAGGATGCAATGCCCCGCTCTCACTGAAGATTCCTGACGTTGCTCCAAAAAGAGATAAATATGAAATATGAGAGCTTTCAGTACTGCTTAGGCCTGCAAAATAAGTCAATTAGTCACGGCAGGCAGCAGTCAAATGGAGATTCTGCATGATGGTCTTAACGAGGGCCGTATAGGACAAGCGTCCGACAGCTCGTTAAATTAATCCTTTGGGTCTGCTGCAAGTGGAATGAGGCATGTGTCTGTGTGACCTGCTTATGTCCTCCACATTACATTACACAAAAACGTACACACACAGACACACACTCACACAACAGACTCTGAGCTCCAAATGGACTGTAGAAAATATTTCTGATCAAAGTTTCTTTCTGGCCCCATGGTTGCTCAGATTACATGAAAAACCCTGCCAGCGGGGAACTTGGGAGTTTCTTTCCCTCTCTCGCACTCACTCTGTCGCTTTTTCTCAGTCAGTTTTTTTTTTTCCTGTGTTGTTCTATTTTTCCTTTTCTCTGACTCATTACATCCTATAAACATAGCCCCCTGCAAACACAAGCGCTCTCAGTATGTGGGATCTAATGACTATGTTATGTGACAGCTTGATTCAGGAAGTCTGTTTTCCTGTGTGGTTTATGTATGATTCACAAAATAGACTAACAAAGTTTGAGTTTTTAAAATATGTTTAAGTAAATATGTATGCATGCACTCTATACATGTATGTGACAGGAACAAATAAACCTGTAGTGTTTCCCTCTTTGGTCCCAATCTTCTCTGGTTAACAAAACATTTTCCAGCTCCCCACCACACCTCCATCATAGATAAAAGATCTCATCCCATTCCCCTTCATGACTATCAAATCCACCAATACGCTCTGTATTGATGGACATTAAGCTGCTCTGGTCAGCAAATGACTTTGTTCTATCCATCTCAATCTATTCAGCATCATAGCCTTTGCTCACCCAACCGAAACATAACCAAAAGCAGAGTTTGGTTTATGTCCTCTATTCTGTGTATGAGCAGAATGTGAGATCTTTCTTATCCTTGGATCCATCAGCTAGCAATTTACTCCCCACTTCTTATTTCCCAGCCTCAATAGAGTCCAATAAATTGCCCTAGGGAACTATTCTTGACCCTTCATGTTTTCTGCTTTTCAAGGTACGTCTGCCTAAATCACTGTCTCACCGTCTCTGACATCTGTGTGTGTGTGTGTAGCACAATTTAAACATGCTTTGTAAAGTTATCAGAAAACAGCTTTGATAACCTTCATACAAGCCCCCACACGTGGACACACAAATATCTATTATACTACACCCTGCAGATAATAACAGTTTAGCCATTACTGGAGTGGTTTAAAGTCAGGAATTGCATTAATAGATATTATTAAAGAATAATATTGACAAATTGTGAAAGGATGCTATAATGCAGCATAGACTGAGAGAGAGAATAGCTTCACAGTAAATGAAGAGAATGAAGATGTGAGACAGACTATTGAGGCTAGCTAGCAACCATCATTTGTTTTTCCCGGGTGCAAAGATTATCTGGTTGAGTGATAGAGGTGGCCTTGATCAGCTCTCTCCCTGCACACAGCCGTATATCAGATGTCACACTGCTGCAAAACCATCAACCCTTCACTGGCCTGGGATGCACATATTTACTATGGTAAATGGCACGCCTTCTCAGTAAACACTCCTCTTTTTCACCAACCATCAGCATGCAGGAATTGATGATGTATCGCTCGCTGTACGTCCTCTGTAATTGCTCACTTCCACATATGTGTGGGGGGGGGGGGGGGGGGGGGGGGGGCGATCTGGAGTTTCTTGAGTGAAACTTTCTGAAGGCAAAGACGGTTTTGAAGACTTGGTCCTTTTTTCTTTTTTTTTTTTTTGCCTTTTCTTTCTGCTTTTGATTATAGCACACACTCATTAGGCTGCCAGCATTTGAATTGTGCAAATCTATCAAGTTGATCAGAATTAGCTGCAGGTCCTTTTTTGTAAAAAGAAGTACAGGCTTGTCATGATAGAGAGGATGAATGAGTTCACTGAGCAGAGAATGGACCTAGAAAGCTGATTGCAAGGATGGAACGGAGTGCGGGAAATATGTTCACCCATTAATTAATCTAATAGTTTTCATGGGACAAAGACAGCATATCTCTGCTGACTGCATAACGAGAGCCTGGAACAAAGTCATTCACTGCGTCCCATTTAAAATTATGTGAGTGTGGGCTAAAGACCAGGAGACAAGGCAGCTAATAAAATAGAAAAGCTTTACCATACATATTCTTCCTGCTGTTTATTTAGTGGAATATTCATTAAATACTTTACTGCTAACTCCCCATCCCTCCAAAAAAGAACGAAATGAATGATGTTCTTTTCTCTGAAAAAAGATTCTATTCTGCAGGGTTCAAAACATTAATCAGTTATGAGCGTGTCACATTGGAAATCAACAAATTAATTTTCAGCTGTTTTGATTGGTTGATATAGCAGTGAGAAAGTGGTAGCAGGATTTGATTGGAGAATTGGGGTGATATCGCAGCTCAGTGGTGCAAAACGTTCTGGGAAACAGCCTAGATCTTATTGAATTTTAATTCAATGGATCTATGGTGCGTATGATACAAGGGGAATGGGAGCGGGAGGCCTTCTGGGCATCGTAATTTACCTTACCCATTTTTCCAGAGATTTCATATGATATCAATTTAATCTTAGGCATTTTATTTCACATATAGTGTTCAGATCCACAGGCACACATAGGCGAGAGGATTTTATATCAGCTGTTGTTTCTCCTCTCTAGAGGCCATTTCTGTAACCGTTGTGCGAAGTTAAATTGTGTGCATTTAACACTAAAATGGAAGGGACAGCTCTACAAATAATGCTCGACAGGCTAAAGTTCTTGTGGGATTTTTGATCATTATACTTGATTCAGCTTTTCTGCACAGTCACACATGCTAGTTTTAGGTAGGCTGTTGGACCAAGACAGGTAATTATCTCACCCACGGATCATGTGGTATTTTACAAGTTGGCAGAATATTCATGATTACAACTGGAATGCTGATGGTGAAAAGTATTTCATTAATTAAGGTATTAGATATGCTGACTTTTGACATCAGAAGTCAGCCTTTGTTTCACAATGCAAGGTGAAGGCCGTTAGTGGTACTGCACTGTAAAAGGAATGTGAACCGATGTTTTTATTTTTTTTTAAAGTTAACTAGCTACAAGGTCACTCCGAGAACTCAGTCCTCCACCAAGGCTAATGCTCTGTCTCATAGTTTAATTGGAATGATATCCAGATCTGCATCAAAGTTATTATGCTCCTCCACTTTACTGATCTGCCAACAAATGGCATTGAAAACATATACCAGTATAATTTATTAATCTAATAAAGGGGAAAGCATGCTAAAATGGGAACAAATTAAAACATCAGATGATAGAAATAAGGTAAAACGTGTTTTAGACAAAAAAAAAAAAACAAAAAAAAAGCTCTGAGCTCCATGCGGGTCCTAGCAGAGAAAACTCAGTCATTATTCTCTCCCAGCTACTGCATCGTTTTCATGAACCAGAACACATTTTTGTCACCCCTTCAGAGACGATGAAAGATGTCATTTAGGGATAATAGCTAGGGAAATGTTGCTTACTAGCAATATCTGAATCTAGAATCATTATTTTACATTTGTCTGCATTTAATTGTAGGTTTTTAAAAAAGTATGTTTTTAAAAAGTAAGTCAATAAGTCATTCTGTCGTTTACGTCAACCAGAAGAAATAACTGTGTTACATTTACATGGCTTTGACTGTGATTGTCAGAACTGCTGCAAATATTTTTCTACAGAAGCAGTATATAAATGGAAAAGCAAAGTAGTCTAGGAAGGATTCTTTCAGTACAACAATGGATAAACTTATGAGAGAAACTAATACATTTATAAATGATCACCATAAATGTAACTAGCTGTATTGGACATTTTAGCAGAATACAGTTATTGAAACTCTGAAGTGCAGGAAGTGGTTAAAATGAAAAAGAAAAAGGCTTTTCATCATTGTACTGTAGCTGAAAGCAATTCATTCAACAATAATGTAAAAGTGGGCTTCAGCAGAGCCACTAATTAATGGCCAACTAAAGACAAAGATCTATGGACTAAATGAAAAACATTTTGGGTAAACGTGGGCAGAACACAAGAGGAATTATTCATCTATAACTTATATTTCTAAGGGAGTTTGGTGTGATGGAATTAGAGGAGCAAAAATTTGTACAGGGTAAAATGTTACCGTCTCATTCCATTTGCAAACATACGGAGTGAAAAAAAAAAGCAGCTTAAAGTTTCCTCACTGGAAAAATCTTCTGCTTTTTAGTACCAGCTGAGATTTACACGGTAAAGTTGTATTCAGTTTTACAACAAAGATACCAAGCTCTCATATTATTAATATCTGCAAGCAATGGCTCAGTCACACTAGAATAAAAATATAATGGCAGCCTTCTTGTAACTAGAAAGATTGGTGGTTCCCTGGTAATTGCCTTGAAATTTTTTCACTTTCAGCAACCAATTGCATGTAGTTGCAGCAACCACTTTCAATCACAAGGTGATTGCACAGGTCGCCTGGTGGGAGGCAACAATCATGGTCTGACTCAGACTGACTGCAGTCACTGTTTGAAAATAATAACCATCTAATTTATAAATGCAGACAGATTGCCAACGTGTAGCAATCAATCAGAGTAAGTCGGCATTGCTTTTCTTTACAATAGGGGACTCGACTCAACTGGTTGCATTCCGGTGATATTCATATAGTTGTGGTCAGAAGTTTACATACACTCATCATGAGCATGAATATCATGGTAGTATGAAACAGGAATACAGAAATTCCTCCACAAATGGTTACCTAGTTGCTGCATGAATGTCATAGTAATTTGGGGTTTTTTTTTATAATTTCTTTGAATTGTTCTTTTTCCATGGTGGAGTGATTGTACAGCACACATCTTTAATGACTAAAAAACAAGAATTTATTTTGGATTTTCTCTAATCCACACAGAGTCAGAGAATACATACAGACTCAAATGCACACTCCTTTAAATGTTTTAGTAACATTGTTTTAACTTGACTAGGCTGAGGCCAGTTAACTTCTCTTTAATGATCATGATTGACTACAACTGGAAGTTTCTCTTTGCCAGCATGAAAATCATTTTTTAGTAGCACAAATTCTTTTGAATTAATTAGACTTTCAAATTTGTTTGAGAGTCCAAGGAACTCAGTGAAGATCTTAGGAGGAGAATTGTAGATTTACACATGTTGGGAAGGTCTATTGAAGCCATTTCTAAACAACTGCAGATTCTAAGATCATTAGTTCAATTAATTGTACATAAGTACAATTACACAAGTTCACTGCACATTGTAGAAATAATTTTGGTTGTACTGCGATCTCCAACCATTGTTTTCCCTGTGTTTGGGTTTTAATGCAGTTGGGTTTCTGGCTTGGAGATTTTTCTCCCTGTTGGCTTTCTGAAGACAAAAGTGTTTTTCAGGGCTTAGAGAAAATGTAGTCTGAAATGGCAGCCTGTTAAAATGCCCTTCAATTGTGTTTCTACTTAAAGGTTGTCTCTTGATTGCAAAACAGATGAGCTGAATCACACTAAGTACTCTATAAGGTAAACTTGAAAGTATATTGAAAATATTAGCAGTATCATTGAAAATTGTTAAATTATGTTCCATTTTATTGCTGTGGCTGCTTTAATCTGGATTTTCTATGAAAGTGCAAACAGAGTCAGGTGGCAAAATCTCATTAGAAATGTGGTTTAAACTTCTGAATTGCATTAATGTGCTTGGTTTTTAAAGTCTGTGTTTGTAATTATTTTTGCCAAGACGTGGCATTCCGACTGAAGACTTAATCACGCTAAAACAGATTTGCAGCTTATAATGTTGATGAGCTTGGTTTCCCATAAGTTTGAGGAACGATCGCATTGTACTCTCTACAGTATGTACTCAAGAGCAATCAGTCTTTAATGGAAAGGAGAAAACAGCGTGACTTGAAATAATCAGTGAGTGAGTTGCTGGAACACTGGAGGGCCATTACTCCCTGTGTTTATATTATTTATTATCAAGAAATAAGTCATGAATTTCATTTAAATTAAATAAAAAGAGAGGCAACAGAACACACAGCAGGCCATTTCATAAAACATGAGGACATTTCCATAGTGCTCAGAATGCTACATGCATTTCTTTCATAAAACTTTAGCCCCGTTTCAGAAAAAGAATAATTATTATAGCAAATTAACATATACCCTTCTTTAGCTTATGATTGTTGAAAAGATATTGCAGCCGAGGTTAGTTCTCATCACCACAACCAAAATGTTATTTTCTTTCCCACCAAGAAGCCGTAAGGAAACCCTGTATTTCAGTTGAAAATGGTGAAACTGGACAGGATTCATTTATCTTGACTCCGACGGTGCCTCTATCTGTTTAGTGGTAGCTTTATACGGACACCTGATACAGGAGCTCTTACTGCTCTGGACACTGCTCACAGGGACTTGGGCCCCGAAGCTTCTCCAAAGAGGAATGACAAACCTAAGGTGCCGAGTTGAAAGTCAATCCGTCAGTCTGAATGAATCTCCAGTAGCACTGCTGTGGACAGGGAAGATAAAATACAAAAAAAACATTATTGTAACATTGGATTGAGGGCAGTTCAGGGAGCGCTCCACTTCCGAGCATTTAACTCCAACTAGGCAGAGTTTCTTGGCAACGGGGATTAGTCACGATGCTCTGTTTAGGTGAAGAGATGAAATTATGGTTTATGAATAAATTTGTAAAGGAGACGATGACAACAGTTTTTAAAAGCAGTGAAAGAAATCTGTGAAATTCATACGTACAAGTGAAATTATTGCTTTTAGTGGGTTATCATGTGGATGTGAAATCAATTTGTACAAGTTAATTCTGGTGGATAGACCCCTGAATTCACACCAGTGACAAGCTGTCTTGACAGTACTGACCTTTGAGGGAATGTATTACGAGAGCTGATACCTTGCAGACAAGGTTGATTATTACTCTTTTTGAATTTTTAATCCATGAAGATTTTATAATTGTAAAGTTTTCCTGAAGCCCTGAAGTCTATAACATGTCTGAGTCTTAAATATTCACTTTGACTACGATTACAATAAAAAAATTGGCCATCATAAAGGCGTGTATGCAGTATATAGTTTTCATGCAGTTGCATCTTTTTCTTATGCAGAAATAAATTATTTTTGTATATTTCAAGAAAATGCAATTCAGACAAATTTAAGCGCCACACCATGTAGGGATAGCTTATTTACAGATTTTACAAGAAGAACCACAGATTGTGCTCCTTATGTTGCCTCTGCAATATTTACCATTCTTTGATTCCTTTGTTTTAGTCTCTGGTCAACTGTTGAGCAGCTTACTCGGTCCCATTAGCTGATAAATGCTCCACTTTGTTCACCAGCTAGTAGCTAACTGTTGCTGATGCTGAACAGATAGTGGGCTTTTAGAGCTTTATTTTTTTCTACTACTACAGCAACACAGTGGAGAGTCAGAGAGAACCACAACGTTACGCTACAATGTAACACTATAAAGCTCTATGAAGATAGATGTGTGTGAGTGTGTGCGGGGGGGCTGCATAACTCAGCTGATACCTTTAAGTTCATCAGCCTAAGCACAAAGTAATATTCTTTCAATATTATCATTTGATGCATCATTGGTATAGAACATTTATTATAGATGCTTTTAATATAAGAAGCAAATAAATGTCATGACATTAAGAGGAACTGTGTTATTGTCTTTTCTACTATGACCTTGCCATGACTCGTGAAAAAAAAAAACATAAAACCCAAACAAATGACCACAGCAGGTCAGCAGTTTCTGTTGGCGTTTTGAGGAATATCTTAGCTGTGAGGTGAGATTTACTGTTTAGGCTCTGTGTTGTTCATCCATCGATTTTCTATTCACACTTATCCTTTTCAGGCTTGTGTGGAGTTTGGTTTGGAAACTAAAACAGCATTCACCAGTCAATAGTCAGGAAATACCCTGAACCCTGAGAACATAGCTGTGTTCTGTTTCAAAGAGGGAAGAGTAAAATCTTTCATCAGCTGGATCAGTGATCAGTAAGAAATGTTTTTCCTTATCTTGAAGGAGGAATTGTAATGAAATGTCTTTAAATCCTGACACATTTGAGATAATATTAGTGTATGTGGTTACATTTTTTTTCTCCATTCATTTCTCTATTTATTTTTGCCATTGCAACATCACATCTAGACCTCTCTGAATATTCAAACCCAGCCATCACTTGATAATCTTGACAGGTGTGGGCTGATCCTTTAGTAAACCAGGAGGTAATTACACTATTTGCTGTATCGACAGACTAACTAACAGTGATTTTACGCAAACAGTCTTGGAAAAAGAAATGGAGAAAGCCACATTATCTCCTAGTCTAACCATGGGAGTCTCCAAGGAGGAGGGTGGATTTCAGCAGCGAAGGAAAGAGTGAACGCAGTATAAAGGGAGCTGCTGAAAAGACCAAGAAAGGAAGCTGGAGTGTTGCACAGTGAGCCAGTGGAAAATGGAAGCATGTGGGAGAAAGAGAGGGAGTTAGTGAGAGGTAATGAATAGCAAATCAGCTCCTTTATAAAACTCCTGCTTTCACTGTTCAATCAGAGTAGCCCGGATTGGCAATTTTCCTCCGGCACAATAGAGCAGGCCCAAGAGGGCCCTGGCCTCAGTTCAGAGAGGGAGAGAGAAACAGAGGGAGAGCGCACGAGAAGGAAGACCTTGCCAGTACCCAACCCCAGCAGCCCAGTGTTCTGTCAAGTTTAGCAAAAACAGTGCAGACAACAGGAGGTGCTCAGTAGTGACTTGCCCTTTGACTCTTCCTTTTTCATACATATTTCTTCTGCTCATTGATGTATGAGGGTCATGAAAGTGAAGGTGTGGCAGCTACTCTCCTTGCTACAGTCATTTGCATAGAGGAACTCCCAGTTTCCTCCTGTGATGCAAAATAGCCTCGGGGGTGGAGAGAAAAGGGAGAAAGATGCAAAGTGACTGACAGTAGTTCACACTGTGTACACTGCTGGGTCAATGCTCCTTTTGCATTTTTTCACTGCTCAGATCTTCTTGTGAATGTGCAAACACATTTCCTGTCCTTATATATTCTGCTTGAAACAGATGAACCTTAGTTCAGGGCAGTTGCTCACTTTTGTTATGAATCCCGAGTGCAGGATTATAATTTAATGTGTGTTTCATTTGTTTTTCACACCAGACAGCTATTCAGTTAAAAGACAGCTTGTCCCAAAATCAAATTTAGGCAT
This sequence comes from Archocentrus centrarchus, assembly GCF_007364275.1. Taxonomy (NCBI): domain Eukaryota; kingdom Metazoa; phylum Chordata; class Actinopteri; order Cichliformes; family Cichlidae; genus Archocentrus; species Archocentrus centrarchus. Next base: position 4,156,582 of record NC_044357.1, on the reverse strand, counting down.
TTCTTTCTCTGGCCTGCAGTGCTATCTATTCATGTAGTTTGAGGTGAATTGTCCAGTTTTCTCTTGAATCCACTGGAACCAGATAGCGGTCACCTCATGTTGCTCACATTGCTAAAAAAAAATTGCAATTGAAAAATTCATCATTACTGTTTGTTACCAGAAATCATGGTCCCGTTACCAAACAGTTTCATGTAGGAACTAATTTCTTTTGGCTATTTGCTTCTCCCAGCTGAAGGAAGTGTGCACCTAGCTAACATCACAGCTCGGCAGATGGGGGATGCTGTTAGCATTTACACCCAGTCACAATGTTACTGACTGTTGTCATGGTTAGAGATGGATGATGGATGTAAATGAACGCATGGTTCTGCAGCATGACATGTTTGGCAGGTATGGTTTGGCAAAAAGAAAATAGTTGCTCACAGCAAGTTTTTTGGATTGTTTGTTTTTTATGACTTGTCGTGATTTCTGGAAGCAGACATTGCTACTGAATTTGTTTTTCTTCTCTCTCTCTCTCTCTTTTTTTTTTTTTTTATTTTGGCATTTTGAGCACCACAAGGCAGGAGCCAATTAGTTCCATTATATTCAAGAGAAGGCAGACATCTCTACAGGGGTTACACAAAAGCACCAAAATAATCTATATGGATAAATATCACTATAGGCCAGAGAAAATCTTCTACAGTAAAACAGTCCACAAATTTTAGGTAGTATATTAGGTAATAGATCTAGACTGAGTGAAGCAGTTGTTACTGTTTGACTTGCCAACTGAAATTAGAAAAGAACTGCTCATTAAAAGGGAACCAAGCATGAAAGAAAAAAGTCAAATTTAGTCTGGCATAATAAGACACTTGATCATACAGTTTGAGCATTTACTCTTTTAATTTAGTTGGGCACAGCTTTGGCTGCTTTAAACTGTGGTGGTTACATAAAAGAGCAGAAAACAAAAACATCCTAATTGCCTCTATAAATTGAGATGAAGTGCTCCACAGCAGGCCAAACAGTTGAATGGTTTTGTTCACTCAGCACAAACTCAAATCAACAACAAACATGCACGTACATAGGTGTAGAAGTGCTGGCTATCGGACTTTATGCACATTCTTTCACCTGCATAAAAGCATCTTCACACATATTTCAGGCCATACAGCATATTTTGCATGGCAACTATTAGATGCTACTCGCAGGAGGAATAATTACTCTGGACAGCGGTAAGAGTGAATCCAGATGGACTTGGCAGAGCCATGTGGAAATCTGCTGCCAGTGTACACAAGTCATACCTGCCCTGTAGCACTCTCGGCCACCCGGCCCCTGAAACGGCAACATTTCCCCCCCTGAATTAAGTCTCTTACAGCTGGCAAGCAATCAAGAGACAAGGCTTAGCACAGAAAATCTAACATTGGCACAGTCACAGCATTGGAAAGCCAGAATAACTAGAAGATAGAGCAACTTGAAATAACGAAAGGAATTCAATATTCTTAAGTTTCAAGACAAGGCAGTCATTGTGTCTTCTGAGCAGTGGTGACCCCTGACCCTGGCCGTGTAGTAGGGGATTTCACAGAGCGGTGCAAGTTGTACTTGGACAAACTCCGGAGAAGGTTCTGGACTTTAAGAAGAATCCTTTGATCGCCTCTCCAGTGGTGAAAAAGAATGAGGCTGTTGAGTTTGTGCAGCAGTATGAATGCCTTAGCACCATAATTAATAATTAATAATAATAAGCTGGACTATGAGATTCAGATGGATGCTGTCCAAAGTTCATGCAGTGTTATCACAAGCGGGTTTGGGTCACTGAAAACTAAAGAAACAGGTATAGTGTGCAGTGTACAGCAAAATGACAGGTGTTACACTGGATGACCTTTCTCAGCTGTATAAGGTCAGGACTTTGAAAAAGGCGCGGTCTATTCTGGCTGATCCGTGCCGGCCTTTATCAAAGGAGTCCAAGTTTCTTCTGTCTCGTCACAGATAGCACATGTAGGACAAATAGACTCAAAAACTCATTTGTCCCAGCTCCCATTGGTCTTTTGAATAACTCACTATGTTTTTATCCACCCTCCTGATATAAAGCAGGAGGATATTGTCATCATACCGTCCGTCTGGCCGTCCATGAGGGTTTACTTTTCCGGTCTATAAACTTCAAAAACACAAGAAATTAAACCATGAAATTTGGCCAATGTGTTCTTTATTCTTCAAAGATGTGCAAAGCCATATTCATATGCCTGGATGTTTAGTACTTTTTGTACACTTTTGGCAGTCGAGAGTAAACAGCATGGAGTATTTCAGGCCTCCAAATTAGGAAGGTAATAACATGTCTGCTGAAGGCTTTTCTGTTATGAAATGGGGTTTTAATGTTATCCAGACTTCTAAATGTATTTTATATTTTGATTAATGGCGGGAGGACATCCCCATCAATGATGAGTCTTGTTAATGTTAATGTTGCTGATGGTTCTGTGATTTGTGCTGACTCTACAACAAATTGCCCCTTGGAGATAATAAATGTACCCTTGATCCTCGATCCTTGATCAATCAGGGTAACCAAACATTTATGAATTTCTTCTCTTTTAAGTCTCAGCACTGATGTAACCTGAAAAGTTGTATTTTGTATTTATTGAATATATCCAGGTGTTATTTGTCTGCTTTTAACTTCCTTCAAGGTTTTCTCTTGCAAAAAAAAGTGCCCCGGCTCTGCGTGTCTTATTTTATGTTGCACACCATATAAGGCAAAGCTTTTATTCTATTACTGAGAACTCAGAGAAGGAGTGCTTCTGACATCTGTTTTTCCTTGTTGGTTCTTTGGCAGTGGTTATTTTTTCTGCTCTGTGGTACTGACCTAGAGCCAGGGGAAGCTCTCGTTTTCCAATACAGCTGAAACGGACAGACAGCAAAAGGACAGGTGTATAGGAATTGTTGACATCATCAGGTGTTCACGTTTTTTATTTACCCCAGCATCATGACCTCTGTAGTTGTTTGTCATATATAGTCTGGGTTAAACCAGAGAAAAGGGGGTTTCAGCAAGTGATGCAGCTGTGTTTTTTTGTGCCTATCTGCTATTTATCACTTATATATTCAGAGAAATAAAATATAATGAGAGACTTTGTTTGGCGCGTGTTTGTGGACATCTCCTTTAGAAAATGTCAAACAGTAGCAGGAATGCTAGATTAGTCTCTTAACTAATACACACAGTATGCAAAAAAAAAAACCCCATACAAAACAGTGAATTCAGCCTGCACCATCCACTGTGATACTGTTACACTCCATAATGTAGAGGTTAACACATTTACATGACAAGCAAAGAGTTGCTGGTTCAGTTCAAGCCAGGAAAACAAATCCAAATTTTATTCTGTTCTTTATTGTGTCCTCCACCTGTGGACTCCTCACATTAATTATATGATTACAAGCTGGGATGCAAATGTGTATTTGCACACAAAACAAGCAAAACTAAAAAAAAAATAATAATAATAATAGGAAAATTGTGGGACTATGCAGCATAGGGTGAAACAGCAGTTGTATCCTGTTGTAGCCACTCATCAGAAATGATAAGAACCCAGTAGAGTCAGCCAGCTGATGCCTCCTGTTCAGTTGACTCATTATAGAGATCCTAAGTAAATGGTCCATATGATGGAAATTATGCTCCCGTGAGGGGAAGTTGATGGGGAATTTTCAGAGGGGCTATAGTTTATATGCAACCATAAGAATTACAATTGATCAGGCATTGTGACTGGTAATCAACTTCCTTTTGGAAAGAGTTTGAGTGATGACTGTAGGGTTGTAGAGATATTGTGTACGTCCAGATTTTTTTTTTTAATAGTGTACACCTAATAGAAACTGTCAGACTTTGTGTGATATTTTTTTTAAGTTACTGTTGAGGATCAGCATTTTTAAGCTGTTTAAAGCACAGGAAGGTTAAATTTATAAATGTATTATTTATAAGTTATGTCATATTGAGCATGAAGGGCTTGAGGATAGACTGGAACGTAGACCAGTGACCTGTTCATGCCACGATGTCTGCAACTAAAGGTTTATTTTATTAACTCATAAATAAATAAACAAACTTATTTTAGTTAATTTATTTCGATTAATCATTTGGTCTTGAGGTCTGCATGTGTCTTTTCTTTTTTTACAACAGTTTAAATTTAAAGATAATTTTGATATGCCAAGGACAAATTCCAGCACTTAGAGAATGCAAATTTACATGATAATCATCTTAAATGATAAGATGTAATTTTTTTTTATTTTCACTCATCTGACAAATCTGCAGCTATAGGTTATATACTTTGTAACTGGTTTTATTTTTGTAAAAAAATTAATAGCCTTTTTAAACATTGTATAGCAGCATTATTCCCCATGTCTTGTCTTCCTGTTGCTTACTTCTTAACTGGAAGCGGTGAGACTTTTTTTCATTGCTTTCTTTTATGTGCAGAGCATCCTCATTGATTTATTGACCACATGTTTGGCCACATGTAGTTGTCCTCTTTCTGCTATCAGTGGGCCCCATATGGATCCCTCCAGGATGGACACACAGATGGACACAGTGGGGTTCCAGAGCCAGCCTGGCTGACATACCAGCCTTCTGTTTCCTAATGCCCCTCGCAGAATGGCAGCACATCACAGAGTCACATCAGGAAGACTTCTGATTTATCCATTAGCAATGAAATTATAAAATGCTAATTTTCCTTAGCCTCATATTTGCTCTGGTTGTGTGTTTTTCAGATTAATTAAAAGTCAGTGTTAGTTTATTCAGTTAGCATTCAACCAAAGAAAGTATGATGATGTGAGTTACAGAATAACCATTTAAAAAGATAGACTACACTACAGTTCAATATGACTGTCTTCTTAGACATCCAAAGGTAAACACTCTGTTAAAAAAATTCTACTAGTTTGTATTATTTAAGATGTATTCATTGTATAAAATATGTTCACAACAAGAAGTTTTGCTCTCCGGTGTGGTTGGGAAAGGGAATTATTGAGCCCTTGTGATTTTTGTATTGCATGGTGGCCCTGAAAAATTAAAAAGATAAAAGATTAGAAAAGTAGAAAATATATTAAACTTTCAGCTCTTGTGTGGTGATAATAACCAAGGGGATCCAATTCCATCTCAAACAAACTGTTTGAAGATCAAAGCCGTGACTTTATCTCCAAACTAGTTGAAAGCGACCAGAAAGAGGGCAGGGAAGGCCAGCGCTCTCCCCACATTCTCTTCCGAGCCTTCTGTACCACATAGCTTATGCTGGGCAGTAATTATATTATTGATTCAGCGGTATATGTATAGAATATAATTCTCCAGTAACCTAAGGTGTTTGAGAAATTTTGATTAACAGAGATTGTGGGAAATAAAATTAACTCTCAAAGAAACAGTTTGGCTCTGCTTATGATTTATGATGTTCCCACGTTAGTGTAGGAGAGACATATTAGCTCTGACTTATTGTAGAGTTTCAGTCCATTAAACATGTGATCACAAATATCATGCTGTAAGTCATGTCTGTACCTAAATGTTTATTAATATCCATTCATTTATTGTGTACATGTTTAGTTTTGATTTTGGGGATTCAGATGCTACTTCAGTTCACCACAGCATTGCATGTAGCTACTTTTTTTTTTTTTTTTCCAAAAAGCAACTAGTGAATAATCTGTAATAACTGCTATTTCAGGAGCAGCAATCCCACAAAGCTTTGATTACCTTCATTTCCGCCCAATCTCCAGAAGCCAAAACATGGCATTTGGGGCCACGTTATGCTTATTGTTTTAATTCTGGACTGGCGTGATTGAGAGCATGAGTCTGATGTAGATATTCACAAACATGACAATATTTCAAAATGATAACAGCTTTAATTACACTGGCGATATTTGCAATGAAAACCACAAATAGCAAATAGCCACCTTTTCTGTGCTTCAGTAGGAGTCAGATTTGCTTGTTTGAGATGCAAAAGCACTCGAGATTAATTTTGCGAAGGGTCGTGCAACCTTAATCATTTATTTATTTTCATTGCCTGAGGCTCATAATATTCATCAGCATTTTGATGTATAGGTGTATTCATTTACTTCTATTTTAATTGTGGGGAGGCCAGACATTTATGAATATTTTGTGCGCAATTAGCATGTCTTACAGTGTTGATGAAACATTTCACTAAATTCCAAGGGTGGGATGATGCTTTAATTATCGCTCGGTGTATTCTAACAGTGCTGGGCAAAAATGTGTTCAGTGTTATGGTTGTTTTCAGTTCATTATTTAAAAAAAAAAAAAAAAAAGCCTAGTATATCCTATTTGTCCTCCCTTCAGTCTATAAACACCTGGCTCTGAGGATGACTATCAAATTCACTTTCCAAATCAACAGCTCCCTTGATCGCTGCTCTTACTGGTGTGAGGAAGCAGTAGTGCTAAAAAAATTATGACCTCTAGTTAGAGACATTGTCCCTGGTGAATACTATAACAAGGCCAGCATTTGGCACTGGAACCAATCATTTCCCTAGTGGGAAGGAGAGCGGGACCAGACCTCTGGATGTCAGGATAATTGGCAAAGGCACCTGGATCATACAGCAGGAATGACAGACTGACATTCATTACCTTTAATAGTATTTCCTCCTTCACTCTGTCACTATCTCCCTTTCGCCTTTTCTCGTCATCACGCGCATTCACTCTCTTTATTTTTTTTCATTTTGTTTGTGTCTTTGCCCTCATCAGCCCTCCCACCATCATCCCGTGGGTCACCATGCAATGCCTCTTTGCCATTGTTATCCTTGGCACCTGAGAGATAAAGTCACTCCTGATGACTGATGAGCACAGGTCCATGCAGAGATGAGCAGCAGTTTGTAATGATACAGATATCCTCAAGGCTGTATCTGTACAGCCATGTCAGGTCACGGGCTGGATCAGCAGCAGCGTTATGAAGTGCATCATAAAAGTCCTTGTAAATAAAGCAAGTGTTCTTTCAAGCAGCACGCACAGAATAGAAGTTGAAACAGACAAGTCCTTAATATGAATAAATGGGAGTCTCATCAACCCTTAGCCTGAACACAGCAGAGGACTACCTAACTGAGGTTTGAGGGGCTTTTTTTTATGATTCTGCAGTGACTGGAGCAGATAATGACCAGCTGTGGGCATCACTCTCTGAGCTACTCAGGGACCTCATTGGCACACTAAACAACCTAATTATGACACTTTACAGATGCCATCTCGGCCACTAGTGAGACTTTTCCGTTGGCCTCCCAGATTCCACTTGTCCTGACAGTGTAGCCATGGTCAGGCTTTAGTTGGGGACCTCTGGGCTGCTGGGCCGCGGAGATATGAGGTCGATAGCCAAGCTTAGACAGTAAGCGAGCTGCAGCTCAGTGTGCATTAATTATTCTGCATCTCTCTTTTAACTTTCCACTCCCTCAGGTTGTTTACAAAGTAAAGTGAGATGTGAAACTCTGCCATGAAATGACTTGAAAATAACACATTAGCCAAAGAATTATGTATATAAAGTACACCCTCACACTTGTAAAAGAATTACAAAATCAGTTCTCCTGTCTTGTGAACAAGATGCAATGTAAACAGTGGTTCTTAGCCAAAGGCACTTCTGTGATCATTTGTACAGCAAGATGTTTAAACCATTGGTGTACAGTAGGATATTGATTTGACCATTCAAACCATCTTTCTACAGGGTTTAAGATGTGCTGTGTCTGGAGGTTAGTCAACTGTAAGTGCAACTACATATGTCAAACCACACAGCTCAACTTTTAACACCAGTCAGATGGAAGAAAACCAGCCAAAGGACAAGTTTATTTATACAGTACAACACATTTCATAACAAGTAAACTTATTTCTGTTTTGTGTGGAACTATATAGTCTTACAGGATGTGTCTAGGGAAGTGAAACTAGAATATAACAAAAGACTGCAAAAGATGAACAGTACCAACAAATATATTTTAAAATAGAGAAGATCTATACTGGACTTTTGTGAATGATCGTGCTATTTTTAGGGAGTAAAAAATGATGTTATGATATATTATCCTATATTCATTACATAAATATATGCAAAATGTTGAAATTTTATTGAAAAGGAAAATGGTGGGTTCATTGTTTGTTAACATGAAAACAGTAGCAGACACTCTAATGCAGTTTTGCGAGACGCTGCCTGCGTGGACACCAAGGTATTCTTTGGTGGTCATCCTTGACACGCTGGCCACAGCATTATTGGCCTCTCAGAGATAATAGTCCCATTAGAGGCCTACATTAGGAGGTTGTGGTGACATGCGCAGGTTTATCTCTGGTCTATCCAACTCACTATTTACCTTCCATATTTCTTAGTAGTAAGGTTAGGGACTAAAATTTGATAGGTTTAGGAAAAAAAATCATGGAACCCTGCACATCAAAAATATGGCATGTTGGGAGTAACAGGCCTGTCGCCTTATTGCCATGGCCTTGTGTTTCTTTTTGCATTATTAGTATGTGCAGTAGTACCCAGCAGCTTTGACAAAACAGCATTATCTGAAACCCTCGAGCTGTAGCCACACTGCTGGGCAAACTATGTGATGACACCATATCTTAATAACAGCTAACATCTTCATATTCCCTACCAGATATTGGACAGCACTAATATTGGCTGATATATCAGTCGGCTTTATTCGAAGTTAAGAATTTTGCTATCGGGTTTTCTTAATTTTTCCAGCTTAATTAGCTGCAGATAAAAAGCTTAAGATCACCTATAGTGCCTTCCATGATGAGCTATACTACACATGTGCTTGCACACAGTGGCATTACTACTATAGCTCCAATATTACAACTAAACTGCATAACATTGCCTAAAACATTCATTACTTCCCCAGGTTCTTGGTTAGATGCTGCAGCATGTGTGGCTAAACATGAACAATAACTGATATATGACTGGGATTGAAAGTCTGCATCTTTTAGCATTTACAGGGAACACCCCTAAAATCTTTCCATGGAGATTTGCTGGTGTCTCTGCTGCTAGTTTTTCAGTAACAGCCTTTCAGAGTTTTTGCAAATTACAGCTTGTTGACTTGAAAGATTTTTTTTTTTTTTAAGGCACGAGCAGCAGAATGTTCAATATTCAAAACAGAAACACCAGCATTGAGCGAGGTCAAAGCAAAACTATAATTACTGCCACTTGACAAATAACTAGAACGTACTGCTTCTGTTCTGTGTGTGATTGCTTCTTCTTTACTTTGGGCTATTCAGTTCCAACCTTGGTATTAACGTGATATTGGAAAACTCCCCTACAATGTAAAGTGTTTTCCTGCAACTTCATTAGTCACACCAGACAGATGCATTAATCCTGGCAGTTAATGAACTGCCTCGTTCTGTAACTCAGACTTGATTATATGTAAGAAATGTGTTAGGTTTGATTACCACTGTAGTAATAGTGGGACTCATTGCAGATGTTATTCATTTCAGATTTGTTAATTGGTCAGAACACAAACCTGTGATTCAATTTAAAGAGTCTAGTTTCTCTTTATAATCTTTTATGTCTGCATTATACACTGTACTGCTAAGATCAGCTCAGCATCACATTGCAAACTAATTTTGCAGTCATGGTGAAAATACTTGAAGGTTCAGGTTATAACCTCACAAACTGCAGAGATATTTTTAGGAGATGGGACACACAAAACAATTTTCTCTGACATTTTCAAGCAATCAAACTGTTACTCATCTTCTTGACAAACCATATCGACACATCAGGAATTCACTTTGGTGATACAATTAGAAATTATGCATACATTTGCATAAATGTTTCCATAAAATCCTTTTGTTTTGAGCTTTCCCTCCAGTGAATGATGGCCTATATTCCTCTACTGATTGCAATCTAAACCAACAGCCACAGTAGGAATATTAATGGATAAGCTGTAATTCAGTTAGGTCTTGATTTGTAAGTGCTCGATGTGGTTGAACTCTAATAACCGCATTAACTGGCAAAGTTATTGGCAGTATTATTCAAATGTCAATATGTTTTGAAAACTGTATCAGTGTAGCCATTAACCACGTTTCTGTTTCTTCCTAACACTGTCAGACAGGACGAGCCTCTTCATTTATTTCAGTTTGACAAACTGGAGCACACGTTTGTTCAATATTTAACTGTTACCCGTCATTCACTCTCTTTCAAACCTTTTTCTCAAGGGCTTATGAATGTATGCTTCTTGCCCCTGTATTGATCTAATGTAATTTGATCATTTTGCGAGACTCTTGAGACTTCACTGTTTCAACTTCTATAGCCATTTAAACTGCATCTTTCCAATTTAATTTAAAAAAAAAAAGTTTCACCCTCCAGGGAGGTATACAGGAAAATGAAAGAAAATACTGTAGGGATGAACCATCTTTCTGCCTTTATCCTTCTTGAAGTAAGTATGCATGTAGTAATTTCAGTTTTAAATACACTATATTGCCAAAAGTACGTATTTGCCTGTCTGCCTTCACATGCATATCAATTTGAGTGGCATCCCATTCTTAAGGAATGGGATTTAATATGATGTCAGCCCACCCTTTGCAGCTATAACAGCTTAAACTCTTCTGGGAAGGCTTTCTACAAGGTGTTTATGGGAAGTTTTAGGGTTGCCACAGCAGATCATCTGTCTCCATCTCACTGATCCCTCTCATCCTCCTGTCACACCGGCCTTACGCGTGTCCTCCTACACTTCTCTGTGTTCTTCCTCTTTTCTACCTGCCCGGCTGCTTCACATTCAGCATCCTTTGTCCAGTGTATCTAGTTTATGCACATGTCCAGCCTGGCCTCTCTAACTTAGTCTCCACACTGCTCATTCTGAGCTGTCCCTCTGATATACTCATTTCTGATCCTGTCCAGTTTGGTCACTCCTTCTCATTCACACACACGTTCTGTCTTGCTTCTAATGACTTTCATTCCTCTTCTCTCCAGAGCATACCTCCACCTCTCCAGGTTCTCTTCCACCTGCTCCTTACTCTCACTACAGATCACAATGTTGTCTGCGAACATCACAGTCCATGGAGACTTCTACCTGACCTCATCTGTCAGTCTGTCCATCACCACTACAAACAAGAAGAAGCTCAGTGCCTATCCAGTCAAATCCTCACAGGTTCAGCTAATTTCCAACTGCATAAAAATTGCACAGTGAGAGGGTGGGAGTTTAATAACTTACCAGTTTAAATTAAGACTTAAAGTTTGCCACCCCACATGCTGATACCCTTTGAATTATTATTTTTTTATTGCTGTCATCTGACAAATACTATGTTTTGCTTTGTGGATAATTTCACAAACACATCTTCCAACAAGTCTGTGCTCTAGTTTTGTTATGTGAATTGTTATGTGAATAGACTTAGCTAAAAACACACAAGGCCTCAAAATTGTATTCCCAACCCAATGAGTGGCATCCATCGTTAATATACAGTCTGTGGTTACAAAAGTTGTTATTCTTGCGACATCAGTGTAACTCTCTCTGCTTATGTCTGGAAATTTCTGAAATATGAATTATACGACACCAAGAGCTACACTTAAGTACCAAGGCTTCCTTGCAGGTTTTCCATCAAACATATGGAGTATATTTATTAAGCAGGTAAATGGTGCAAGGTTTTTCCATAAAGGGAGAGTGCACAATAACAGCAGGAAACATGCAAAAAGAGATTGACTGTGCTCTTTGCTGGGTAATTTGTAACGTTAACTTTCAAATGGAAAATTCTCCACTTTTAAAGAAACAGGTTGTAATTTTCGTCAGGCTGAATTGAACAAAGGAGTGAATTTTGTTTGTTTCTGTCTTAGCTTGAAAAAAAACCACACTGTTAATTTATCATGTATCCCAGCAAGTCTGACTCTTAGTGTCACTTATTAGCATGTCAGCCACCAATTTGTAAGGTTTTTCATTGCATGTGTGGCAAATGAGTACACTTGTAGTCTAATAAGATACTTAATATTTGTGCAAGTTTAATCTCGCATAGTGCTACCTGTAAGGACAAGATGCTCTCACACTGTAATGACATACATGAGCTGTAAGATTAACTACTCCTTCCTAATCACGTCACCCTGAATGCAATTTCTATTAGTTAATAGTCAGGGGTGGGAGGAGGAGGTGAGACTTTCATGACAATTTCATCTCATTTAAGCCAGCCAGCCAGATAAAGCATGCTTTGTATTTTAAAGATGTGCTTATATGAATAGACCTTAATGGACAAAGCTTTGCAGCTGTCATTAGAGAAGTCCAGTGACACCAAATGACCTGAGGTGTGGAAAAACAACGGGCCTCCCAGAGGAGAACATCGGGCCAGGGAAACAGTGTCAGAGGAGAATTATGATGAAGGGATACTGATGCACTTGAAGTGTTTTTGTTCTAGAGGCTTGTAATTACAGCCAAGAGAGCCGAGAATAATTATGTGAGCTCCATCAGTGAATGAGGGGTAGGTGGAGAAAATGAAAATCAGAGATATCATCAACCTCTCAAAGAGGAGGGACGAAAGAAAAGTGGAACATTACTATATTTTTTTCCCCTGTGCTAAAAATGAAAAGAAAGAAAGAGCAAAGATTTCTTTCTTCTGTCTCTCTTTGAGCTGCTCTAATATTTTCCTCCTCTTTCTCTGACATTTTTTTTCTCCTCGACTCTTTGACTTTTCTATCATTTGCTCTCTCCACACTGGTCTGTCCGCCTTCCGCTCACTCCGCCCTCTCTGACAGTGTTCCAGACTACTCAGGGCAATTACAATTTAAAATGACAAAATGGAGATCATCATCATGTCACGAGATCAAGTGAAATGAAATGGCCCATGAAAAAAGCCGACGTATGCTACTGTGCAGCCCTGTGTGTGTGTGTGTGTGTGCATAAATGTGACGCAGTGTACTGTGCTTGTTTGCTCTGCTGTACTTCTAACAGTGTATGACATCTGCCCAGTACAGTGCATTCTGTATCAGAGTTTCTGAGTGAATCGCCCTCAGATGCAGTCAGAGCTAATGTAGTGTAACAGAAGGAGGGTCGTCCTGGTCTGCTCATTTTCCCATCACCATTACTCCCAACGTTCGCCCGCACTCTTGATAGGAGCTGCATTCCTCTCGCAGTGAAGTCAGCATTTTTGTAAGCCAGTAAAATATATATAAATCCTGCATGCACTGCTCCTTGATAGTCATGATCCCTGAGCGGGATTTTATTCTGCGTCTCACCACACTTTGACTCTCTTCACAGGCTTTTGAGGAGGAAAGAGAATTGGAGCTAGTCATAAAAACACACACTCCAGTGGCTTCTGTGTATTCTGTGGGCTGCTGTATTAGTTTTTCCCTTTCTCTCATTCCTGTAACAGATGGTCTTATAAACTTTAACACGACTTATGGAAAGCAAAAGATACACCAGGAGGACCTTAAATCCAGTTCTGCCGTTATTCAAAAACACATTTTTAAAGCCTAATGCTCTTCCAATATTGCATGTGTTTTGAAACATGTTTCCCCCATTTGATAGTAAATGTGGCTTTAAAGCCTGCAGTTTCTTCTAGAGCACTCAAAAGTCCAGGTTTTGAACTATAGCATTTCTTCAGACAGCTTTCTCTAAGCAGAGTAAACGTGTATTCACTGCTGCATATCTTTTGCCTCAGCTTTAATTACACTATAGTCAGACAAGTCATATGGGCAGCCACCCCCTCCAGTCGCCATGCTGATCAATAAGTGGACTGACTCCAAAGCCATTGCTTCGTGTAAGGTATACTACCAGGAAAAAGGAGGAGAGGAAAAAGCCGAAATTGGAGAAAATGATCTTATTGCCTTGTTACTGTGCACAGACCCATAGTATTCATCTGTTCATCAGTGAATTTATTTTATCATTTTAAAAGCTAATTTTATACTATGTGCTGATTTTGTTTTACCCTTTCTTTGCAGCAAATTAACATAAAAGGAGCTTTTTTCTTGTTTTCCTCTTGTGCATTGTGCGTATTGCTTGGTAAATGTACATGCTGTTTGCCTAAATGCAAAGCACGGACAGGATGAATACAGCCTTGCTCGTCTTGAAAAGTGCATTTTTTTGTATAGCTTTTCAAAAAAAAAAATGTATTTCTGATATTCAGATATAAACAGAGCTACTCTGGGGATGATACTGAAATGAACATGGTGGCAGAGTGCACCATTACTGTACCAAATGCTAAGATAGAAAGAGCAGGAGACAGGCAGGGGGTAAAGTGGGAGAGGGATATGAAGCGAGGGAGGGATATGAAGCGAGGGAGACAGCCCTAAGAGGAAGTGCTTGGATGGGTAGAGTGGAAGATTTGTGTAGACAGAGAGCAATATGGAAGAAGATGATTGAGAAAGATGGACAGGGAAAGATGAGAGACAGAAAAAAAGGGGATGATTTAGAGACAGCAGGAGAGAGCAAGAAAGAAATAGAGCCAAAAAGCAGTGAAAGAAATGGAGAAGAGCTAAGGACCTGGTGACAGGAATAGTATAGAGGAGGTGTCATCGTAAAGGGTGTCTCAGTAAGATGCCATAAAACACTCCCTTATTCTGCTTACTGTCACAGCATACCGGCTGAAACCCACAAATAGAGGTGTGAGACACACACGCCAACACTCAGACTCTAAAGGCACGCTAATGCATTAACATCTCACTTGGGTTTCTTTGCTAACGTTTCTTCTTTGGGTTTGCGACATATTGCAGTGACACAGGTTCCCCTGCATATTTTTTGTTGGAGCAGTAGTGGGCAGAAACAAAATAACCACTCAAGCAATTTATATGAACAGCTGTTTTCCTTCATGTTTTTTTTTTTTCAGGCAAGAAGAAGTGACTGCATGAAAAAAGTAACTGATGATAGCTTTTTTTTTTTTTTTGCATCCATTTTATAGCGTGCGAACACATCAGCTACCATAGAAATGCCACTGAACTGGTGTTGTGTAGCACATTAAGTTCCATAGCTGTTCTGCATATTAATTGCTATAATATAGTAAAACACTTACTCCGTTAAAACACTTAAGATTTGCATAGATGTGTCTCATCTTTTCTATGGTTTTTCATTTTTGTTTATTGGATATTAGCGATGTCCACGATTAAAGACAATTAAGCAATCAAAACTAATTAGACTGTTCAGTTAACTTAATTATTTTTATTTTATTAATTTACAGAACCAGTTAACTGTTGGGTTACTAGTCCGGGCTGCAGCTAAGGCAGATGGCAGCACCACTTTTTGTTGTACCGTTATGAACCTCCCAAGTAAGAAAGTAAGACTGATGACAGCCCCATAAACCAGCACAGTCCTGCAGTATTTTGATATAGAAAATTACCATTTATGTATGTAGGTTGTGTCAGAGTAAAAGTGGCATAGCATGTAATCATGTAAAGCACAGGCATGTGGACATTAACCTGCAAAGAAATAAGGCAGCTGGTGTCAGTCCTGTGCCTGCCTTTGGTGCTAGTGATGATGATCTAAGGCTTCAGTCACACAGGTGAAAGACCTGTAACGGCTATTTGGCAACCATCAGTTGTGAGGGAAAATGTTTCTTATTTGCGTCGCACTTTTTCAAGTTTCACTACAACTTGAGAGTTAATGGTAAGTTAGCGTCAGCATCTTCCACTATGAGGAAATGCAAACTGCTACCAAACAAAGCTTTGCTGGAACACACTCTTTGTGACCGATTTCCCCTGGCAACTTCCAGCAACCAATTCCCAAATGGTCAGGGAATGCACATTTTTCCCTATGCCAAATCTGACAGTTTGTCTGCAGTGTCATGCATTTAAAATAGTACGCTATTGTTGAACAATGTGATTAAAGGTTTCAAATAGTACCTGAATGCAGGCAGTCTTTAACCTTGTCTGTTATTGTTAGAGTTTTTTTTTTTCTGTTTAATCAACCAGGAAGATCCCTTTGGAATATTCTCTAGGCACATCTTGGCTTTTCTTTGCTACTTCCAGTAGTCATTTATGCTAAGTGAAGGCACTTAAATCCTCTAACGACACATTCCAAATGTGTGGATGTCAATATTTTCTCATAAATTAGGTAAGTAGGTAAGTGTGGTAAGTATGATGTATTTTCTTTACCTACAATCAAGACTGTTATTTTTCACTATCATCTTTTTCACTGTGAATCACTGTGAATAAATGAACTGAACTACCAATCTGAAAACAACCTAAAAACGTTGCTTTTTCCCTGCATAACTACAGAATGTCTGACCACTGGAAGATGTATTGTCTGGCTCCTGTTTTTCTGACTACTGAGAGACAGGAGCCAGACACATACACTGTGGCTGAGGGTCTAGTTGAACTAAAGCTAAACAACGTTGACTAGATCAACCAGAAACTCATACCATGGAAATCGACCTCTTGCAAAAGGTAGATTAATGATGTCTAAACTGTCACTGCATGTAACAGATGACACCATCTGCACATCATTACAGTGCAGGCTCAGACACACCTACCATCAGTGGTAAGGTTGTACTAATGAAGATGTTGCAAAGCAGTATGAGCAGATGGAGAATCAGAGCCAAAGAAGGGTCAGTAAGGCAGCTGAAGTGACACTCAGCTCAGGGTTTCTAATTGCTGTGTTTGAGCAGTGAGGAAACATGGGGATCTGACATGTTCCCACTTTGTTTGTTGCAGTGAAGGGACCCTATTAATGAAAGCCACTGTGTATGTGTGTGTGTGTGTGTGTGTGTGTGTGTGTGTGTGTGTGTGTGTGTGTGTGATGCTGTGCTGGTATCATTGTCAGATGTTGTTGTTTGTTAATGAGAACTGTAGAAAATCTGTTTTGGAAGTGGCATGCGGTGACCTGATGGCTATTTCTTCATATTCTTATTATTATCTTATTATTGTACAGTTACCCACTCATAACACACTTGTGATATATGACACCTTAGCGCCTCTGTATAAACTGAGATTGGCTGTCATTGGTGTAATTGGTTGTGAGGGTAATGTCCACACAAGGGGTGAGAGAAGTATTCATATTGCTGTTGCCATTATTGGAGGAGGTGCTGTATCAGTGTCTTTAGTTTTAAAACAGTTTATTTCTACACGTCTACTTTCTCACATTTAGCATACGGATAGTCTGCCACAGACACATTTGCACTGAAAGTACCCATTCGTTAGCTGTCTATGCACCCAAATATTATAGCAGTACCACAATGTGACATCAGACAGATGTACGAGGGAGACTTAAAAAAAAAAAAAAAAAAGACTGGATAATATGGACTTATGAAATCAGGTTTTTACCAACTGAGGCTTCTTTCAAAGGCCTTCTTGTTTTTTAATAATTTTGAGAGTGTTATAAATGTTTTTATTACAACATGGTTTGACTATTGTAATGTCCTTTATGTCGGTGTAAATCAGGCCTTCCTTTCACGACTTCAATTGGTCCAAAATGCTGCTGCTCACCTTCGTACCAGAACCTGCAAGATGGAGCTTAACTCACCTGTTCTGTCCTCCCTTCATTGGCTTCCTGTGCGTTTTAGGACTGATTTTAAGATTTTATTTTATGTCTTTAAATCCCTTAATGGGTTTGCTACATTGTATCTTGCTGGTCTCTTAACACCTTATGTTCCTTCAAGGTCACTGAGATCTGCTGACCAGCTGCTCCTCCGTGTTCCAAAAACTAGACTTAAGAATGGGGGGGGTTCGAGGTTTCTCAGCCACTGACCCTCAACTGTGGCTCATTCCACCCCCCACCTCCTCATGTTAGGCTGGCCCCCACCTTGCATGTTTTTAAAGTACGCCTTAAAACTCATTTTTATTCTTTGGCTTTGAACCCAGAGTGAGAGCTTAGGTATTTATGCTGTTGTATTATTGTTGTATTTTTTTGTGATTTCATGGATATATTTATTGATGTGTGTATGCATGTGTGTGGATTGGATTGGATTGGATTAGATTTGGTTGGAGTAGAGTGGAGTGGATTGGATTGGATTGGATTGGATTGGATAATGTCTGATTCAACTGCACTGAACATTTTTGTTCTGGCATGCACCTCTGAAGGTTAAATCCTTAGAAAAGTTCAGGGCTGTGGTGCATCTGTGAAAACAGATATAGTTTCCCGAAGTGTTTGCAAGATCTGTTTACTGAAAGGCCACTATAGGTCTCTAAGACTTTTTCAGATCATTTCAGTACTCTTTTAAAAAGTCAGCATTCTTCACTTGCTGATATCGGGATTTCAAGAACAACCCATTAAGCAGCTGTTCAATTGATTCCCATTAGAAAGAAATGGCCAACAGCAAAAACAAGAGCAATTTTCACCAACATTGAAACCTCAGCTTTGGCAATTACTCTGCTACTGCAACAGGGGTGCTGTGTTCCCTGACAAGGGAGGTACATGAGTCTTAGATCTTTTCAAAGAAGTTGTGATTCATCTTTTGGACATTAATAAACTGAGAATCCTTGTTAGGAGGTTGAAACTTGCTGACACTTGTAGGCTTTCAACAGTAGACAGACCAGAGAGAATATAAAAGTACATGTAGGTGAGCTAAGAAACCAATCAGTCATCAAGATTTCTCTTTTAAACAGTATGGTTGATGTTCCCCCAGATGTATATTCATGTATCTATGCTTTGTGCTAAAAAGTTTTGTTAAATTCAAGAAAACTGCTGAGGTAGAAACTGCATTTACTTAAGTACTATATTTGATTAGGTGCAGCAAGCTGTGCAAGAGAGCTGAATGTAGTAGGAGGGGGGTGCAAGTGGTCATTCATACACCACAGCTTCAGGAACACTGCTTAATTTTAAAAGAACACACACCGTGCACAGAAACTGGCTCAATGTCTCATAATGCTACAGCAGCCTTGTTCTTGGTAGTTCGTCAGTAGCTAAACTTCGACTTCAACACATCACACATCAAACATAAAATGACCACAATAAGGACAATAAGACTGCTAACTGAACACCTTGAATTTGAACATTAACAGTCTCTCGCAATTCCTGGAGCAAAACTGTCCATAGTCCAAGTAACCACACCTTATGTGCAACTCTTGTTTTAATATTTGGCCAGTGATTGTTTATGCATCATAAACTAACACACACACACACACACACAAAAAATTCTAATACTCCACCTTGGGGACATTTTGCATGTCATGTTAATGCATTTGAACTTTTTTTGCGTCACTGTTTCTGCACACACACACACTTGTGACATGAAACCAGCTCCCTTGCTAGCAACAGCTCAACTCAATGACTTTAGGAAATATTCAACCCCCCCCCCCCCAAAAAAAACCAAAAACAAACAAAAAACGAGCAAATCCAGTTTTGTGTAGTAGAATTAATTTTGATCATCTCACCACTCCCCAGACTTAAGTGACTCTTTGGGGTCCTTCTTTTGCTACAGCAGATTTTGAACTTCTCAAGATCCACTATGTGTCTTTTCTGTTTCAACTCCAGAACAATTTAGTCTCTTTAACTGTCAGGGCAGCAAGCAGAAGGTGGAGTTAGTAAGTGGATTGCTGGAGCCCTCAAGCCGATTTTGCTGATAGATGTTTGGACTTGACCTGTTGGGTTGACCTCTGGGGCAAACTGTAAATTAGATTTTTTTTTTTTTTTTTTTTTTTATCCAGCACAGACTGTGTTGCTGTGTCACCTCTGTTTGTCATCCCTCTGCCACCATCAGCAAAGGAATCACTCGGTATACAGATATTATGAACTCTATGACAGTGAATGTGCCACATCACCTGGGACCAGTTGAAGTTGTGGATGGTGTGACAGCGTTAAGGCAGAGAGGAGAAGAAGCGAATGGAGACAAAAGAGGAGGCCTGTTTGGGATGTGAGTGATAGATGGCATGGCCAGGGAAATGGTCTGGAAGAGAATGCTGCGTCAAGCAGTCAACTGGCCAGGCATCGATTTAATCTTGTGCACTCTCCTGATTTGACCGTGTTACAGCGAGATTGAAAAGCCTAAGTGGATGTGGGGCTCTGTTCACTCACCTGAGCACACAACACTGATAAGCCCACAATGAAGCTAGAAGTAGGCTGAAACACTGGCCGAAAAGCAGTGGGGGTGGAACATCACAAGACACAGGGTAAGACAATTGTTTCAGGCCTGCTAACAAGCAGCTAAATCCACTAGAGGGGCTGCTCTATCGATTTATACTAGGGTTGGAGAAGTCACAAAGCTTATGCAATTGGATCCTTCGTATCCAATGGATTTTGACTCAGATATCTACAGAGATCCCTCTGGCTCAAAGACTATTGATTGGGCTAAAAAGATTTTATCTAATGAATATTCTAAATGCTGTTAACTGTGAAGCATGTGCCTTTTGAATAAGTTTGATAGATTCTAATAAAGCATGAGGACTACCCTGTGGTCTGATGTTTATGTATAGCAGAGGGAAATTGATATTGATCCCTCAACCATCCTGGTTTCTATGTTACATGCCACTCCTCTGATCTTTGCTGACCCTTTGCAGTCTGCAGTATAGGCGTTCAAATGTCACAAAATAATCTTTAATTTAAAAAGACATTGTGCATGAGTCGCATTAAATGTAAATGATCACATTTTGACATTTAGCCTGCTCGCATTGCATTGTGGGATCAGTCGATTTTCAGGATTAGTTGTAATCCTGGGTATTTGGTGAATACATTCATTAATGGAGAAATGTGTCAACTATGGACATTTTTGCTGACTTACGAACTCTTGATGGACATGAACATACATGAACATGCACACGTGTATTTTGCCGCAGTCACTCTGCTCAATAAATCAGGTCGCAGTTATTCTTCCCCTCTCCTGTTTGTCTGCGCATTATGCATTGGTGCGCATGCACATGTAAGCAGGCATGCAGATACACACTTGACAAGCTGCATAAGCAGGGACCTCACAGGTCACACTGTGGACCTCTCTCATGTTTTTAAGATTAAGTGGCAGCCTCACCTTGACCCCAGCGACCTCACTGTTGTTATGAATGCCACTGCCACATTCTGGGTTCCCATTAAATAAATTGTCTGGGAAAATCAAAACAATATTAATTTTAGTGGTCATAACAGGCGTCTATTTTCATGTAGGTAATGACTGCCACATTTAATCATGATTGCTTATTGATCTGCTCGGTATCCTTAGACCATTTCTCATCAAACCAATTAGCAAACAAAACCGTTCCTCACTGTCACACAGTGTAGATTCATATAACTATGACATTAGATGCATGTCCAAAAGCAATATTTACTGGTATCTATAACAGAGCCCCATTTGCAGATTGTTTGTTTCACAATTCTGCAATTGGGCGTTGTCTGTGATCAGCAAAGATTTGCATGCTTATATGGCATTATTTAAACATTGCTTACACGTTGATTTATTACGGGAAGAACGCACAATTGCAGCTTCAGCAAAACTGGTTGCATTCATATACTGTAGCTACAAACACATGAGGGAGCTGACCAGTAGATTCAACCCCAATCGTTTCCTGCTGTCCACTGACCAGAATATCAGAGCAACTGGGAGCCTTGTGCCTTTTGTTTTGCCCAAAGGCAACACAGTTGACAGCCCAGTATCAAGCTGAAGTGTGTAATAGACACACTGGTCCATAGAGGAAATATATCAGTGGCATGTTTAACTCACCTAGCTGTGAAAACCAAGTTTTCTTCAAGAAATCGCAGCATAGTCAGAAGTGGTTTCTCTCTGTGCTTTTTTCTGTCACTTGGTTTGGGTCAAGTGAAAGATAGTTAACAGGCAACAGCAAACTGCTTTCTCACCATTTTGCACCAACCATGACCAGAATTCACAACCCTAACCTGTAGGCACAGCCGCGTTGAGCTGTTCTGATTTCCCAGTAGTGCAGAGGGGGTTCTCAGAGGCCCGTAGAAATGTTATTTTCATCAGCATAAGAGTTTGGACATGCACAGTAAACACATTTCAAAATCCTGCCTTAAATGCAATGAATGAAAAAATTCATTTTATTTACACATGCCACGAAGTCACAATGCAATGCAAATGCTTTACAACGTAATAACAGCATTTAATTTCGTAATTCAGTGGGCACGAGCTATTCACTGTCTAGAGGATATATCAGCAGTGCACTTACTATAGCAGAAAAACAGGAACCTGTGAAAACATATGAGCTAATATCAGCATACATCATCCAGACCTATTAGCTATCAAGCTAGCAAAAAGGTTAGAAAGGCAAAAGCTTAAACTGCTGGCTCTAGAATCATCTGGAGGTGCCACGGATCAAACTGTCAGCCTCGTGATGAGTGGAAGACACCAAGATAAAACTTGCAGCATTCACAGTAAATATAGTTATTCCTGCTGTTTTTATGGTTATCGTGAGAATGTTCATAGAGCCATGTAATTTTAATGCCTAGGCAAGGCAAAATAGAGACAGTGCCCTTTAATGGTTATTTCACTATTACACGCTTTGACATGATATCAGGTTGCAGCACATTCATTAATGGGGTCTGTATGCATGTGTGATAAAGAGAGCAAGATGTGGTAATTTTGAGTGAAGGCTTAAAGCTCCAGGTTGTCAAGGTCTTGTAATTGAGGACTCATCGCCTCTGATGGTTGGTTGTAGCAGTGGGTTTATAGTTGTCGTAACCTGTTAATTAAAGTCTAAAAGGATTTCAAATGAAGAGAAAGATAGCCTTCTGCCTAAGGTAGCAGTAGATGTTATTTTTATAATATCCATATGGACAGCTGATGGCACATCATCCTCCTTATGGCTTCTTTAGATTTTCGCCTGGCTTTACTCAGCATTCCCTTTTGTGAAATTCACACATTGTTATGCTGAGATAGCAAGCCCAGTGTATAGTTTGTGCTCAGCGAGGTAGCCTGCAATACCTGAGACACTGAGCAATGAATGTGCCTTCTTATTTTGTGTTTGTCATGAGTATTTGTATGGTGTGCACAGATAATCAGGTTACATAAGGTGGAATCTGGGACACTATGTGCAGAGGATATGCCACAAGGTGCTGAGAGTGCCCTGCTCCCATGCTCACTTGCTTGGTTATTCGAAGTGAAGCATCATTTGTGTGAAAACAGCAAAGAGATTATGTTGACATACTTTTGCCGTGTCCAGCTAAGCTTGACAAATTTGAGTATTCAGCCTTAAAAGATTTCAGTTCGTGTTTTTTTGTTTTGTTTTGTTTTTTCAACTTTTTTTCTGTTTCTTTAAAAATTCATTGGGAATCTTTGGCATGTTGCACTGAGTCCCTTAAGTTACTATGCAGTAAAATAGGAAATTGTTCATTTGTCAAGTATTGCACAGTGAAGCAGGGCCTTTCAACTGCTTTGCTTGGCAGAAATCAGATAAATCCTTCTGTCACTGGATGTGCATCTGAATGTGTCTTGTATTAAAAAACATGCAGTCTGTATACTATCTGATTTGAATACATCCCTTGTTGTATTTCCCGTGTTTATTATTCATGTTACCTTTATCACATGAATGCCATTTACTGCAGAGCTTTTTGTCTGGATCACATATTTACCATTTACACAGACTACATTACTGGGGCAGTTAAAAGTAACGTGTGAAGGTCTCCACTGGGACACTGAATGCAGGCCAGTACGGGCTCCGATGCAGAGCTTTGAACCACTGGCCCCTGCTAAAAAAGAAAATCAGAGACAAGGTGAGAGAACAGCGCTTGGTAAGAGAAGGAGAGAAAAGAAAAGGATAAGGTTACTCACGTTCTTGAATTTTTAAGGGGCCATCAGAGATCTTCCTTTTTTTGATATATGCAAGGACGCTGGGTGACATGGAAAAGCACTGTACAGATGTTTGGTTGTTATAAATTTTGAATATGAAGAGATCACTGACCACTTTGGGCTTTTTAGGTCTCCACAAAGAAAAGCAAAAAGAGGTTGATATCTGTGACTCAGGCTGATAATCTATATAGTAAAAAGACTGTTTTTCCTGAGATGCATAGCTCATAATTTCTACTGTAAAGCAGGAAGTTATGAGAATCTCAGTGTCAGTTTTAACAATAATATATCACTGCACTGAAGGATTCAGTTTTGGTTTTGTTTTGACTTAAAAGTTTCTAGTTTGATGGCTGCAAACCAGGCACAAGTGTCTTTCATTGAGAGACTGTAGCTTCAAATGACAAAAAAATAACAATAAACCTTCTTTCACTGTGGCCACTTGGCTATAATTTATTAATAAATTTGTTCAATATTGAAGTACCACTCTCATTTGTGGTCAGCGTTAAAGCTCTCTGGAAGACACGGCTAAAAAATGTGTGAAAAAGAGCCAGAGAGGGTCGGTTTCTTGGGTTTGACTTATTTATCAAGCCCTCTTACGAAGTACACTCACATTAGAGTGAGCTGTCAGGTTGTTGGTATGATTGCAACCAAGATTGTATATGCCACACAGTACCACACAATGCCTTTAATTATGTCACTGTCTCTTCCCTGTCAGAAAAGACAAAATGGATCAGAGGCCATATGGGAAAAAGTAAGTAAGCAATTATCTGCTTTTGTCTGCTATTGCTGTCAGTCAGTGTAGGCTCGGATTCTCAACAACATCAATGCAGAAGTGGAACCTGAGCACTGATAGATGCGGGAACACTGGGGCTGCACACAACATTTTAATAAAGACACTCCATATCTCCATTTGTTATTTCTCAGAAGTGACTTGATTTGTCTTGTGATAAGAGCAAACTAAGATATTCAAATCATTTAGCAATCTGGAAGCTTTCATATATTTTCTCCTGAGGTGCAGTTAATTAAACCGGGTTTCAGGCTGTAGAAGAATAGGTATTACAAAAGCTCATGCCATGAGCAAATGCTTACTGATCTCATGTTGCACATGGTGCAAGTAATTTCCCACAGAACAGAGAACAGTTGGCCACCTTGGCTTTGCAGCTTCTTGATTGCACCTTTTCATCTAACAACTCACTTTAGTTTCACCTGCTTGTTTTAATGCTCCATCTCTCCCTTTTTAATAGATAGGAAATGTGAATACTGCACAAGAATGGAGTTACAATGAGAGCTATCTAATGCGTAAAAAAATATTAGTTTACTATTGCTGACTAAGAATTGTATCAGTTATTCTTTCACGGCAACCTGGATTCCAATTAATGTTTCCATACAACTAAATTACAACAGCTTGTTTAGAAGGAATGAGGACCAGTCACTAAGTGACTGAACATGTTGCACATCAGTAATCCCTGACAACATATTTGTGCCAAAATATCCACTTGTAGTGAGTACAGCTTAACCTTAAATTGGACCTTTCATGCTCATTTGCATGTGCACGATTCATTATTTTCAAAAACAAAGATCATTTTCTTACCTTATACTGGCCAATGATGCAGCCTGTCAGTTCATCCTCCATCCAAAAAAGGAAAATAAAGGCTTTCTTCTGATTGGCCACCACTCATGTTCCAACAGAACAGTTGAATATGTGTCCCTGATATCAGCTGGACATGATGCCAGTGATTATGTTGCACCTAAGATAAACTGGAATTGCATTTCTATATAACCTTATCAGTTATATAGAAACAGTTCTTAGGAGACAGAGTTGTTTGATGTTTGCCGAGTAAATTTGAAGTGAAATACTTTAGGTCAACAAACTATTAAAGTAAAATTATCACACATCAAGACATCATAATGAGTAAATTGGAACTGTCCATCACTGAGGCCAAGCCATTAGAAGTTATAAAAAGTCAAGCCACAACTTTGACTGGATTTTCTAGGATTATCCCTGCGCTCTGTGCAGATGCACATAAGTCTGAAGCTTATTTGTCATATTTTTAGTTTACACTTCTCATTTCTTTGGTGAAATAAAAAGCCTTCTAGTGGGATTCTTGATATACTGAATATGAAAGGCATATGCAAATGTGTGTGGCAATTTATTTTGGATAAGTTTGTTCCCCTCTCTATATTAATGTGTATATAAGCAAAATCTTATAGGGAACTGGATGATGGGATGGAGATTGGATA
The DNA here is from genome assembly GCF_007364275.1 of Archocentrus centrarchus. Lineage (NCBI taxonomy): Eukaryota > Metazoa > Chordata > Actinopteri > Cichliformes > Cichlidae > Archocentrus > Archocentrus centrarchus. The sequence continues at coordinate 4,130,826 of NC_044357.1, read as the reverse complement.
CTTTTTTGTCAGTTTGACATCCAGGTAACCCACTTTTGCTTCAGCCTGTTTACTCTTTGATTATCGGGAGAGCTGAGGGAAGCACTATCTCCTGCCTGCCAAAATCAGGCTGGCAAGCTGTCACAACAGCGATGAAGACACATATACCACCTGGGTGTTTGTAGGTGACACACATTCACGCAAAACTGCAACTGTACACACACATGCACTGCTTTGTTATGTTGAAGAGCACACACACACACACATACCTTCTACAAAAAGAAAACAAAATAAAACAAAAAAAACCTGGTAGTTTGTTTTGACAGCAAACTATTCCTGTGGTGCTTTAAGAAAAACACTATATGTCTGAAGGTATTAAAAAGTCATAGCAAAACACAAAAAGCAGGCCACAGTTTCTAAAAAAATTACCAAAATCCTGAAACCGCTTTGAAGTAGGCAAACTTTAATTTGCCTAATTATTACTGTACACTTGCAGGGCTGACAGGGAATCTGAATCCTATATTAGGTTTTCCTCATTGTTATGTATTTTTATCAGACTAGCAACATTCAAGCTGGGCATTGTGCTTCTCATATAAAGTCTGTATAATAACATTTGGGGTTAGAGAATCCCGTTAGCCAAATGGTTACGATACGTACTATATAAACCCAGTGTCCTTCATTGCATGTCATAGCTCTCTCTGTGTTTTATGTCTGCTTTTATACTATCAACTATTCAATAAAGGCCAGAATATCTCTGAGATACTTAGGAACTTAAAGGCAAATAGCTAATATTGGCCTTCAAAGGATGTTTTGCTGTAAACTGAAGATCAAGCAGTTGAAAAGTGGCCCTCTACTTTTGTCTTGGCTAATGATACAGAAACACAATTGCAGACCAACAGTCTAATCAAAATTGCATCAGTATGGTTGTATTCTGGTGATATTCATATAGTTTTGGTCAGAAGGTTACATACACTCATCATGGGCATGAATGACATGGTAATGTGGGGCTTTTAATGATTTCTTTGAACTGTTCTTTTTCCAGGGTGGAATGATTGTGCAGCATACATGTTTAATGACAAAAAAAAAAAGAAGTGGGTGCACCAATTTGAATTTATTTTGGATCTTCTCTAAACCACACTGGGTCAAAAGTGTCATGGGTTTGCAGGAGGAGGATCTACATGCAGACTCTTAAATCAACAGAATAAACTAAAATACTCACCTTTATTTAAATTGGTTGGTTTCCTGGCATGGACCCAGCTTTACAAATTTTCAGTCGGGTTGAGGTAGGGGCTTTGGGAAGGTGATTCCAGAAGCTTAAGGTTAGCCTGCTTTATCCATTCCAAATCCAGTTTTGATGCGTGTTTGGGATCATTGTCCTGTTGGAACACCCAGGTGTGTCCAAGTTTCAATCATCTAGCTGCTGATTTGAGGTGAAGTCTAAGAATTTTAAAGTAGTCCTCCTCCTTCGTTTTTCCACCCACTGTGGATTGTACCAATACCACTTGCAGCAAAACAGCCCCAGAGCATGATGCTTCCACCATGCTTGACAGTTGGTACAGTATTTTTAGGTTTGAAAGCATCATCTTTACTCCTTCATACTTTTCTTTGTTTGACCACAAAACTCTTCTTCAGAAGGCATTTGGCTCGTTCATGTAGGCAGCTGCAAATTTCACTTGACGTTGAAGGTGTCAATTTTGGAACAGAGACTTCTTTCTTGGTCAGCACCCTCTTAGTCCATAGCGATGTAAAACTGGCTTCACTGTGGACTGTGACACTGGTGTTCCAGAGGTTTCCAGTTCATAGCAGGCTTGAGCCTTGGTGGTTCCTGGGTTGTTTCCTCTCATCTGAGGGTGACAATTTAGGTCTTCTTCCAGACCTTGGTGAAATGGTGACGCATCCGAATAACTTGTACTTACAAACAATTGTTTGAACTGAATCTACAGTTGTTTCGAAATGGCTCCAATAGACCTTCCCAACTTGTGTAAATCTGCATTTCTCCTTCTTAGCTCTTCATTGAGTTCCTTGGACTTTCCCATTGTTCTGAGTATTGGTCAATCCAATGAGTGCTGTCAAACAAATCCTTTGTATGCTGGCAAAAAGAAACTCAGTGGCAGTCAATCACCATCACTAACAAGAATTTAATAGGCCTTGGCCTTGTCAAATTAAAAGATGTTGTAGAAGCTTCAGCACCACTTATTAAAAGATTAAAGTGAATGTACACAGAGATAACATTATGACTACCCACCTAATATTGTGTTGTTTCCAAAACAGCCCTGACCCATCAAGGCATGGACTCCACTGGACCTCTGAAGGTGTGTTGTGGTATCTAGAACCAAGATGTTAGCAATAGATCCTTTAAGTCCTCTAAGCTGATGATAATTCCACTCTGGTAAAAGAACAGTTCAAAGAAATTATTAAAAGTCCCAAATTAGCAAGACATCCATGCCCATGATGAGTGTATGTAACCTTCTGACCACAACTATACACTGTACAAATCAGGCAAATGGTCTCTGTTTCTATTATTTGTGCCCACCAGTGCTAAAGCCTGACCTGAGTCACTCACTAACATATGTGGGAAAAATCTTGATTGGGATGAGTAGTGCTTGCCCCCCTCCTTTATTTTCCAACATCCAGGCTTTCAACCCCCCACTGCTACAGTTGGGCAGCTATCCAACAGATAAGAGTTTGGTCATACTGAGCAGCTTCCATGTGAGAGTGTGAAGCAGGGCATTGCTGATAAAGAGAAACAAGCACATTTTTTCTTGCTTTGTTCATGTAAATGTGAATTGAATGAAGTCAGGAAAACCAAGACCTAAAAGAAGTGGTCTTCAGAGGTAGTCAATAACAGAAAAGAGTCAACATCTGTCTATTGTTGTTTTGATCGGACAACATCTGGCACACGTGTCTTTGTCAGCAGTGCTTCAGTTGCAGCGCACACAATATCTGAGTGTGTGTATGTGTTGGAGTGACAGATGAGAGGTTTGCATCAATATTTGAACAAAGCGCTCTGGCATCTCTTTCGGTTGAGGCCATGCTGTTTTTAAGACTGAGAGGCAGAGCAGAAACGTATTGCTTGTGTGACTCTCAGTGCAAAGAAATTACAAGTTAGAGAGTAGATTTAGAGCTCCAGGCATTTCTGCAGTCTGACTGAACTCACTGTGAGACTTGCCTGGGGATAGGGAGGAGATGAACTATAGCGTGTGACTTAGAATAATGGTATAAAATCTGGCTGTTGTCTGTGGACCAGCTTTGTTAATCAATCTTTCGGCAAGATGTCGCCAAAACTACTATTTGATTGTGCGTAGTGGAGTCAGTTTTGGGGAGTAGCATTTGTATGTATCCTGCTGGTGTGTATAACACATGGTGCTTTGCAGTTCATTACCCATCGTTTTGTCAGCGGGACACCTCTTGCTGTAGGGTGATGGGTTTTGATGTGGTTGAGTCCCAGGTATTAAACATGATCAGGATTTCACATGTTCCCGCCTTTTGCACCTCATTTGTTATTGTACTGGGAGATCAAGAAATCCCATCGTTGCATGTCTATCTTTCTCCTGTGGCATACTTGTTATTCAAAAATCTCTGCAGACAGAGATTAAGTGGATGTGGGGGCTGTTTATTGCTAAGGTTGTGATTATTCAGTAGGCCATAATTGGCTGAGGAGCAAAAACCTAGTGCATTTCAGTTCAGACTCAGGGCTTATAAGCATTTCCTGAAAATGCTAAATGGTCTTTTTTTCTTTGTTTATTTTTTTGTCTTTCTGCTGCACACTCCGTTGATCTCAGCAGATGCTCCCCCAGTGCTTCTCACTATCTTCAACACCCACCTATCATCTGCTTCACCAATCTCCTTCCACCCCCATCTCCTCTGCTAGCTTCACCTCTGATCCTCAAACTAGACCATCCATCTGCTGCACGGATTTGCGTCAGTACTGCCTATGAAGACACCTCACACTGGGCATATATAATTAATGCAGCGTTGACCATTGCCAAGCTGTATTTATTCATGTATTTACACAGACACATTAGCCTGAAAGTCAGTGTTTACACAAAGGCACATAGCAGCAAATTCACAAATTTGTTTCTGGTTCACCAAGAAGCTTTGCACTTTATTTCTTAAAATTGTTACTGAAATGTCAACATGATGAAATAATTAACAAACAATTATTCCACTGACCCTTAATTAACAAACTTAGAATTAATTAGTAGATTTTTTTGTTAACTTGTGGCTATGCAGCTGCTTCGACTGAAATCTCTCTTGTGACTTAAAACCATTTCCTATGTTTCTCTCCAATTTGTTGTGTCGTCTATTTGGTTTCCCAGGCTAATTAAAAGAGAACTGGAGATGCAAGATATGTTTTAGTTGTAATTATGTTAGCAAAGATGCATCTACAGAATATTAAATGAGGGTCAGTTACTCATATGTAAGAATAATACAATAACACAAAAATGTGCTGTAAAATATTTTAGGCTTCAAGCCACTGAATATTGGGCAACACATTAAGGCAATGTTGCATTTTATTAAAGCCATACATTCTCCTCCTTTCTTTGTTTTTCTCCCTTTGTTTCCTTCAAACGCCCACACAGTCAAACACAGTTTTCTCATCTTTGTCCTGCTATCGTGCTTATAATCTCTACACTGAATAGTATACGTGGGAGAATTGTTTTTGGTACCTTACACCTGTTGGAGGTTTGAAATCAGAGGTCACACATGTGCCTCTGTGACAGAAAGTAATCTAATTCAATTCGCTTCACTGAACATTATGCATGAAGCAAGAGGCCTGGGAGGTACAAAAGGGACACAAGTGAGTAAATGTGCATTAAAAAAACTTCAAAGAGAGTGGTGATGTTGTGGTGACAGAAACTGTAAATGCAAGTTCATTTTTATCCATTATGACTCTTTCAAACTGAAGTAAGCATGCTTTGTGTGAATGAATGAACACAAATGATTAAACCTGTTTATGTGGCTCTTCATGCCTTGCTGTAAATTCAGTTCCATTCACTGCAGCAGGAATAAAAAGTGCCTGCTGCAGCAAGCAACTTTTCAAGGTGACCAAAATAAAATAAACTAATTCAACATATTAATAACCTTGTAAGACAATAAAAATAATGGAGTTGATGTATCCACTTGCCAATACTATAGGGCGATATTAGTTATTTGGTAGTCTCTGGAGCTTGAAAAAAAGGCGACTGGACTTCATTTTGTTTCTTGAAGACGTTTCACCTCTCATCCAAAAGGCTTCTTCAGTTCTAGTTCTACTTATTTGCTAGCTTATCAGTATCTGCAATAAATAACGGCCAATAAATGAATATTAAAATAAAGAAGAGGCACGGCAAACTAGCTGATTCAAGCAGAGTCGGGCAGAGCATAAACAAGTACCTAAATAATTATACAAAATGTTTTGTGTTTCTGACAAGCGAAAGACACCATGTGGAAGATGCCATGTTGGCTGAGATGGACATTGCCGTTCCGCCTTTATGTAAGTGGCAAACTAAAAGTGGAGGGGAAAAGAACCCACAGGCACTTACATGCCATGGAGGCAAATTGTAATTTGTGTTTGCATCTTCAGATATGAATAAGCCAACGTAGCTGCATCTGGATAAAATGTTATCCTCTTCCTCCTCACCTGAAGCCTCAACTCCTAAACCGAAGTCAGGGCTCTAACAAATGAAAACGTGCATAAACATGCTTATTTATTCCAGATAATGTCACAATTATGTCACATCGTTTTGACTGTTGGGTTTTCTCTGTATTATTGTAGGGTCTTTACCCACAATACAAAGCGCCTTGAGGCGACTGTTTGTTGTGATTTGGTGCTATATAAATAGAATTGAATTGAATTACTTATTGTCAGCAGATTAGACATGTGACCCAGCTGACAACAAGCTGGCTAAACAACAACAACAGCTGGTTACGAACTAACATTATGCCAACTAATGTTAGGCCCAAGTGTCCTAAAAATCACACTTTCCCACTGATAAACAGTATGATTACATTCTGACATTGTATGAGAGTTTATTTGCTAAGTGTCTGAGTCCAACATTATATCCACTTCAAAGAAAGTTTCACTAATGCCGGCTAACAGGAGCTAACAGTGGCTAAAACAGCAGCTCCTACCGACAGAAAAGTTCAGGATATCCTCAACAACTCACCTCAGTATCGCTGTCATTGGACAGAAGTAAACAGCAGACGTAAACAGTAGACTGCCACTCTACACTCACTACAGGTGAACTGCAGCCAGAGCTGTTTGTCCTACAAGTGGCCACCATAGCTAGGATTATGCACTTGAATTGGCAGGGGAGGAAAACAGAATTGAGTTGATGGCAATCTGGAATCTACTGACATCTAGTAGTGAGATTTTACACACTGTGCCTTTAACTAATAAAAACAGAAACTGATGCCTTCATTTGAAACACTGAGTGATCATCAACAGTGCAGGCTGATAAAAAGTAAGTTGCAAAACCTCATTTACAGCAATAACCTTCAGCAGATATCTTCTGGAGCTGTTTTTTGAATCACATCACAGAATTGGGTTAAGGTCAACACTCACCAACTTTTGCGTTGGGGTTGTGTTCAAGAAATGTTACCCCCACTTCCTGTTAAGAAGCAGAGAATGGGGATTTAGGTTCTGAGGCTGTGAGGTTCCTTAACAAAGAGGATCCTCCTGCAATCAGTTCTGCATGCCAGGAAGTGGAATACGCTTGCCATTTGTGAGCCATTCAGAGTCTTTGCGTAGGATGTGGGTTGTGTCATTTCATGTGACACTGCCTTTTTAGATATTTTCCCATATTTGGATCATGGTAAGTCTTTTCACAATAAACGGCCTTTTGCTAGGTGAGCAGAGGTCTTGTTGTTAATGTTTCTTTTCCATAACAAATTCAATAGCTCCCTGTGAAGGCTGTTGCCCCAAAACTGTATAGTTTCCCCTCTTTGTTGATATTTTGTTACAGAGATATGAGTTATTGCATTGGTGAGTCAGTATTTGTGAATTCAGGGAGCCAGATTCAATAGCCAAACTGAAGAGTAAGTAAGCAAAGGTCAAAAAGGCTCTACTTAAATCAGCCAGTTTCAGTAACATGCAGGTAGAGGCAGACAAAACAGACAAAGAGCAGACAAGCAAACATCAGATTCAGGCAAAGGTCACAATAAAGCAGACAAAAACTAGGATAGCACAGTGGGATGCTATAAGCCTTCTAAAGGCAATTTGGCAAATGAATACTGCAAAAAAACTGATATGTTTAAATTAATAATAAGGGCAGGCAGGAAGGTCAAGTGATGCAGATGGTGGAGACACTGAGGTAACTGTAGGGCAAGTAGAAGTTCAAGGGTCTGACATAGAGACCCGAGAGGTTACTGGCAGGTAAAAACGACAGAAGAAGTGGGCACATAACATCTGGGTCATGATCTGGAATCTGAACTCTGAGGTCGGAGAGAAGGTCCATGTCATGTGCGAATTTGATTGAATTTCCGTCCATCCATTTTCCTCAACTTATCTGAAGTCAGGTCACTGTGGCAGCAGGCTAAGGAGGATATTTCAGATGTCCTTTTTCCCAGCAACATTTCCCAGCTCCTCTTAGGGATCCCGAAGCACCCGCTTGCCAGACAAGATTCATAAGCTCTCCAGTGAGTACTGGGGTCTTTCCCAGTTTGGCTAACCCAGAAAACCTCCCAAATGTCCTGGAGGCATCTTGATCAGGTGCCAAGCATTTGATAGGCATGAAACAAGAAACAGCAGGAAGAGGACACATTGTTGGAGCCCTGCGTTTGTGCTGGCGCAGTCAGAGTACCTACATGATCTTCTGCAGTTTGTGTGTCAAGACGTCAGTTTTCCACAGCTTCAGCTGGTGTTTGACATGGATATAGTACAGCCTTTTGTCTCCAAAGATGTGAGGTTTGAGGGTGCTGAATGTAGAGGAGAATCTGGCAAACATCAGCTTGCCTTGCTGAATCACAGCTGTCATCTTTCTCTTTGTGAAACAGTCTACCACTCAAAAGATTTACTAAATTAGTCCAGTCAGCGAGCTGCTCTTCCCCCTCATTTCATTTAGATACCAAAAGCTATGAATACATTGACCTGACAAAAGAGACCATACATACCCACTGCTTGTAATTTTGCACGCGAGTAGATGGCATGTTAAATTAAAACATTAACAGGTTTCCTTAAAAGATGTATTACAGCTAATGTCATATTAGCAGACTGTGTTTACAGTACAAAAGTTTGTTTGTGTGTGGGGCTGACAGAGAAGCAGGGAGAGGAAAAGAAAAAGAGGGTGTCTAATAGAGCTATCACTCAGCCCTTTGGCAGTGATATCTTGTTTTCCTCTCAGAGTGGGCTAGATATATCTGTGCCCCTTATGTGTTATTGCCAGGCAGAAGCATTGGTTGTAGATCACTGTGAAAACTGAGAAAGCAGAAGGTGCAACGGTTCCCTGAATGACAGCAGCGAAAAATATTAAGGGGAGAGGATTCAGCCTGTCCCATGAACATGCAGGTAAACCAGTAAGAGCTCTGCACAGGATCTGAATGAGTGTAAGTTGTTAGAATGTTAAAAAGCTTAACATTCTCCTGCCACTGCATTTGCACCACATTGCACACGATACCATCACGTCATGTGTACATATTTTGACGCAAGGCAAATTTTAAGTATGTATATATGTATTTATGTGTAGTCACTTTCCATTCGCAAAGGCAGTACAACAGAGGTACTAATAGTAAATATAATAATTGTAAAAACTGAAAACTAAAATGAACAGGGTGAAAAAGTGTAAACATAAAAAGAAATTTTAAATGGAATAATTAGAATAAAATTAGGTTAGTAAAAATAATATCAATGCATTTAATCTAACAATAATAGGATAAGGACTTGGAACATTTAGGTCTAAGGTTTGGGTTTAACTAGATGATTGGGGAATCCCAAGACTATTGGACATTTGTTTCTAGCATTGGACCGTATACTGACTAAAAGTTGCTTCACCTTGCTTTAATTTTAAAGCTAGTATCAGCTGACTAACGATCGATGTGCAGTAGGGTTGTATTGCTTAGACCTATAAAAAATATATTTAGGACCAGCACCATGTAAAGAAACGTTATAAAACTTTCAATCCTATGGCTTACTAGCAATGAATGTACAGATTTAGGAGCTGGGGTGTTATGGCCTTTTCTGAAACTTAATTTTGAAGTTTTTTGGCTGTGCTTTTAAGATGAAACAATGCTGATTTTGTTATTACCTTTACATGATGGTAAAGTAAGGTTTTAATCCCTTTGTAAAAAAAAAAATAAATAAAAAAAAAGAAGCCTTCGTATTTTTTATTCCAAATAGAATCTCTAATGTTTGTTTAATTGCAATTAATTTTGAGAAATTAATTTACTTGTGTGCCTGGTGCATTTGGATAACAAGCTAAAAACTGAAAGGGAGCCCAAGATTGCTCCTTGAGGGACACCCAAGTTAAATGCATGCAGTTTATAGACTGTACTATGATCTAAAAACACTTGAACTGTTGTCTTCCCTGAAACAACATTAGGATCAAAGAAGCATCCTACAGTATAGGTTTTGCTTAATGTTGCACTTTGTGATCTATGATCTGCAATTTCAAGCACAAATAAAATGTAACGTTGTTTCCAGAGACAGTAAAGTGCTTATTTTTCCAATTATACACCTAAATCAGTGGTCCCCAACCTTTTTTGAGCCGCGGACTGGTTTAGTGTTAGAAAATATTTCCACGGACCGGCTTTTAAGGTGTGGCGAATAAATACGTCAAAATAAATGATACGACCATAACCAAGTGTGATATTTTCTACGTATAATAATAAAAAACGGGAATCCACTTTGTATTCGTATGCAACTCTATCAGCAGCGTTCTCGTAACATCCCGCCTCAACATGAATAACAGGCTCTCTGCCCACAGCGCTCCCTGGTCAGCTGTTAGAGCCATGGTAAAACATGCCTTCAAAATAAGATACACCGCAAAAACAAATACAGTAGAAATCACCTCAGTCGGATTCAAATGGCCCAGTTTGGGGTCTATTATCGAATTTTGCTGCAATGGCTTCTGCTTCATCTATGAATTTGCTTCTGCAAATTTTATAATCTGAAATTTTACTCGTAAGTGCAAGTTTGTAGCTTACACTTGCCACGATTGTCCCCGGTGAAATGAACTGATATAAACACTAAAACAGTTTCCAGGCGTTGTTAGTGTGTGTAGTTGTGCATGAACGAGCCGATGCATGGAAGTGGGCGGACAGGAGCTGAGGAGGGTTTTAGCGCTAAACTCATCCAGTTTATGCGATCACATTTAACTGGAAATTTATTACAATGGGACCAGATTTTTCATCCGAGGTAGGTGAATATCCGACGGATTTATGTCATGATTTTATTGGAATTAATGTTAGGAAAAATCAGGACCTGCAGATGCCATCCAACTAGAGCGAAAACCCGATTTGTGCGACTTCGACTTAGGTGATTTTTACTGTATAAAGCGCATGAAAAATACAACTCACCATAACACTGAATCAGTGTAAGCCCCCTGAGCTTGTTTCTCTGATACTCATTTTTGCTGGCTTCTGGTTTGACTGGGTTCGGCCGATTTCACATGGAGCGTGGCTGCAGAGCCGCGGTGTCAAGCGCTGGAGAGTCAGTTTGATGGCTGGGTCTACCTCACTGCTATCCCCGGTGTTGATAAATAAAAATGGTAAATGGACTAGTTCTTACATAGCGCTTTTCTACTCTTGTTGAGCACTCAAAAATTTAAAGAAGCGTTATGTAGGTCAACCAACCGATTTCGTTAGACAGGCCTGAAGCTTCTGGGTTTAATTTTAGCGGTGACGTATCATGTGAGCAGAAACGTCTTGACACGTCAAGAGGAAGTCATGGAGGGAAGTAACGGAGCGAATCCGCCCATTTTTCAAAATAAAATATAGTTTAGGCGCAGATAATAAGTAAAACGGAAATAATTTAAGTTATTTATTCTTTATGTGCGGCCCGGTACCAAATGTCCCACGGCCCGGTACCGGTCCACGGCCCGGGGGTTGGGGACCTCTGACCTAAATGACCCAACATTTTAAATCATACCAGTTTTCTTTCCTGTATCTATCTTATTATATCTGCTGCAATATATTCCAAACAGCTGAATAAAACCTGGAAATCTGAACAGACTACTTAGTGAAATAAACCCTGTAATGCTTCACTAAAACTTTACTAATGCTGGTGTTGATGGTACAGGTATTAATATCAGAGGCATTAAACTGCCATGTTGGTAAGCATTAGCATAATACCTGATCTATTACCTAAAGAGTCATTACTCTGAGAGCTGTTGCTTTATTTGACAGCGATGTGTTTGTGTATTCTTGCTCCCATCTATCATTTTCTGGATGCACTCTCACGTCTGTGTTTTGCATCTATCCAAACACAAACATGCCATGTCAATGTGCCATTCGCAAAGCAAATTGGAGCACTCTGTACAAGAAAAGCTTGCCTGGGGCTAGTCATTTTGAAATTAAAAGCATGTCTCTTTGTTCAGCTTCAATTCCAGGAATGAGGGAGAGAATGTGAATGCGTCGCACGGTGGGTAGAACACCAAGCAAGTGCTGTGATTTTCACAGCCAGGGAATCACACAGACACTTTTATCTATTTCCCTCGATCAGGAGACATCCGGCAGGAAAGGTAGGAGGATTAGATTAGCTAGAGAGAGGGAGAGAAAAGGGGAGAGTGGGTTCTCTAATCCTGATGGGGTTTTTCAGAGGTACACCCATCACTATGGAGTGCAGTGCACAGTGGGAAGTTGGTATCAGGAGGGGAGGTGTGCAGGACGGTTTGCCTCACTAAACCCTTCACACTTGCATGAAAGAGGTTCCAGCAAACTAGGGGATTAGTCAGAGTGTAATTACACTTGTGGGCCTCAGAAGTAGCAAAACGTGTGCCGACTGGAACACATCTCAGACGGGCAGAGGAAGAAGGGAGTAATGCCTGTTAATGTGTTGCCAGTGTCTGTTCAGTGAATTCTTCAACCGAATTAGCTCTTTACTTAACACCAACATCTGACTTCAAAGCTGTATTTCTAGGAGTATCACTGATCTCCCTGATCAACACGAGGATGTCTATATCTTAATCAGTTTTAGTGGGATATTTATTGCAGTAACTGCATTTATTTCTAAGGCAGTATTTTTGCTTTGTGGAAAGGCTGCCCATGAATTCAGTTTGCTCTTTGAGAGTACTGTCTCACCTCTCAAATTCTAACTGATTGTGGAATAATGCTAATATTCCATGTTTTAGTACTGCAGCACCACGCTAACTCTTGCTACAAGTTTCAGTTCCTGTCCCACAACTTTGCCTGCCCTCCTGTGAGTTGTCCTGTAGAAACACCCATAAAATTGGCATTCTTCGCTTTCTAACAAAGCTGTTTTCTGCTGTTGCGTTTTGTTACCCTATAAAAAAGAAAACAGTTGAGATAACCAAGCCCATTTCCCAGGGACATTAAACATCACCCTTTAGATAATAAACAGAAAAATGTTAGAAAACAATGATACTAATGGTATAAATTAGTAAAAGGAGAAACGATGGCAGTTTTTGATCATAAATATTTTGCAAAACAGCTTGTGTACATTAAATATTAAACAGTGATGCTCAGGAGGATTTGTTCCACAGTGAACTTAATGTATTGTAATGCAGGGTTAGAGAATGGACTGTGGAAATGGGGTATTGCTCTCTTGTTGTTATTGCACAGTTGTCCTCCAAAATAATGTGATCGAGGTAGTAGAGACCAAAAGTTGGGTCTGGTTGCAGAATCGCAGAGGATGAAATGAGGATGAAATGAGGGAAAGTGAAAATGTAGAAAGACAGCCAAGTTAGCTTTAAATGATAAATGGACTGGTATTTAGTGCCTTTCTGCTCAATTTGGAGCACTCAAACTTTCTACTGCAAGTCTCACACACATACATTCATACAGTGCTTTTATCTATACCTAAGCACTTTTATCTAACATTTACACACGCTCATATGAATGCATTGGACTGGGGGGTTCACTATCTTGCCCAAGGATACTTCAATACATGGACTGTACTGTAGGAGCTGGGATCAAGCCCCTGACATTCCAATTGGTAGCCACAGCCGCCTTGTTGGAAATAGTCCATACACTAATTAATATTGAGCCTTTCTGATCGATTATTGTTTAGCACAGGTTGGCAATATTGCCTCAAAATTATGCCAAGATATTTCAAGAAATTCTGCAATGACGATATTTCCTATGATTTAGAAAAACAACTACTGAACAGCATTTTATTGATGTTTGCAGGAAGCAAGCAGCAGAATAAATAAATGAACAGCATTTCCCATCCTTCTTTCTGTCGCTGATGACACACTTTCTAATTTGAAGTGTGAATCTGTTGAAACAAGGTGCCAGCAGCGTTATGGGGCAATAGTAGTGACAAAGCATCAGTCAAATGTAAGTGCTCATGTATCTGAGCTATTGGTTTACCTGGAAATTTTAAGTAAAAGTATAACCTAACTGCCTAACATTTTAGACTGACAACAACTAACCTTATAACCGGCTCAATTTGCCACATAATAAAACTATTATCTACCTGGGATGTTGTATCTAGGGTCGAGCTTTTCAACCAGCTGCTTAAAGCCCTGCTTTTCCATCATGTAATCGCATCGGCAATTTCCATTCACCGTTTGCTCTTCTTGGTAAATATGGAGTGCAGGTAGTGAGTTTTCCAGCAATGCTCGGTTGAGTGATTTGTTTACATTTGGGTCACACATCACCAGCTGCTAGTATTGTTTCCTTTGTAGTCTGGTTGTACTCAACTGTGTGTTTTTGCCTCAAGTGGTGAAAGAAGTTTGTTGTTTCCACCTTCAGCAGGAAAAGTTTTCTTACATTTTTTGCGCTTTTTTGGAGGTTATTAGTTGTAGTTCCCTTTTCATGTACTAAATCGTCAGTATCTCACACATGGCTCTTGCTCGCAGACTTGCACAAACTAGGAGCTGTAAACACATAAAATTGCTGTAGCAATGATATCGTAATATGACATTCTTATGTCACGTAAAAATTCCTACCGGTATTCTCGCAGACGATATTCTGGTTTTGTTCAGTCAGTCTGATTTTTATTCTCGTTTTATTCTTTAGGTCCACGAGGTGAAGCCCTCCAGCATGGACAGTCTGGGACCCTGCCCCACTTCCTGGAGGAGCCTGTTGATGCCTACATTGTCAAAAGTAATCCCATCAAGCTCCGTTGTCAAGCTCGACCTGCGCTCCAAATCTTCTTCAAGTGTAACGGCGAATGGGTCCACCAGAGCCAGCACATGTCTCGAGAGCACACTGACCTCACAACAGGTACAGTAACTGTTTTTAAAAATACAGCCTCCTTGATATAATCATGCAGATGAAAGTGCTGCATGCGTATACAGTAAACATTGATTAATTAAAAGAGTTGTATACATACATGATATATATACAGAAAACTCAGTTCCTTCCTTTCTGTCAAACCTGTCTCTAAAATTTTACATTATGTGAATATCATTCATATCCCAGACAGTAAGCACTGAAGTCTCAAGAAGGTACTTTGCTAATGGGGCTTTGTGACAGTGCCTACGGCTACATCCAACCCTGTAAATGTATTTGCTTCACTTTGACAGACTATACTCTGTGTCACATTTGATCTAAGTTGAAATGACAACTGTTAGAGCATGAAACGCAGTAACTTGTTCAATTTTAGGATTAGACTTTGAACACTGAATGGTGTCTTTTACTGATGCAACTTACTGAAATCCAGTTGTTGTTTTAACTTCAAAATAAATCCATTCAAACCACAGAGGCATTTTTTTTTCCTTTCTTCTAATACTCTTGTCAGTTTTTGTTGCATCATCTCACGATGGTATAAATATCTCATGAATTCACTTGTGTTTTACAGCGACTGTAGCTGTAAAACAAAAACTAAATTATACTTCCCTTTTTCCTCATAATGTGCTCATGTTTTAATTAACTTTTTACGAGCATATCTTGTGAATAGCTCCTGTTTTTCCTTTATTTTGTGGTCTTGTATCCATTTGTTCAGAAATACAGATAATCACCTATACTCCGGATGACAAAATAAAAGATTTAGAAGCGCATTTATAAGTGATGGTTGATGTTTTACTTAACACACAGCACACAGTATCTCCTTTCAGAGCTAACAATGGACCTCTAAATTTTTACTGCCTCTAGTCTGGATTCATAGCTCTGCTCCCATCTGGCTTCTTATCACTACTCATATCTGTTTCCAGTGGGACAGTCATAAGGAAGGGGATGTACGGAAGGCAAAGGGTTTTCAGAGAGAGAGAGAAAAGAGTATCTCTTAAAGTAAAATGTTCTGTCCTGACCTGGACTGTGTCAGGATGATCTAAGTGCAGCTGCTGGAAGATGTAACAGGAAAAAAAGTTCATTTGGAACTTTTTAGTAACCTTTGCAAAACACAAGAGCAGCACAACACAGGAGTTCTGTGTGCGCCTCGGAATTTAGATGAACTGTTAAATGGTTCTGAGTAAGTTGTGTGTATGATTCTGTTGTTCTAGCGCCAGCACTCAAAGTTGAGCTTCCTCTCTCTCTCTCTCTCTCTCTCTCTCTCTCTGTATATATAATAATAATAATAATAATACATTTTATTTATAATCACCTTTCTTGACACCCAAGGACACTTTACAGAGGTGAAAATGACCATAATGTATTTTTTTTCTTGAACTTAATAAAGTTAGTTTTAGTTGATGCAAGCAGGTGGATCAACTGACTGTTAGTAATGTAAACCCTATGCCCCTCTCAGCTCTGATGAGGTTTGTAGCATCATTCGCCTCACTCGGTTCTCAGCCTGGTCTTATTCTGTGGTTATTCTTCACTGTACAAAAGGCTAAAAAGATGGACATAGCCACCTTCACATCACCCATTGGTTTGTGGACTCCCATTTTGAAACCTTGAGTTCAGCACAACCATTGTCAACTACACTAAAACATTGGTTCTTTAACCATCCTGCAATTAACTGCACAGCAATCCAAATTACTTGATATACAGTATAGAATTGCCTTAAAAATGCTTGAAATGGCACCAAGCACTCAAACAAAGTTCGGTTCAGTTCAGTAACTCAGGTCAGCTGGGGTGGTGCTTACTAGACAGCTCCCCACAACCGCCTGTGGTGTACCAGCCTGTCAGATTGGTGCAGTATTTGCAGTAATGTAATAGGTGTACTGGTCTGTTTGGATGAAGAGAGAACTGACCGTGAAAGCGAAGCTGACCTGTCAGTCAACATTCCCACCCACAATTATGGCCACCAGCTGTGGGTAGTGACCAAAAGAATGAGGTCGCAGATTCAAGAAGCAGAAATGAGCTTCCTGTGTCTGGGCTCTGCCAGGAAGAGGTAATTCATTTGGGAGGACCGCAGTTGTGGAGCCACTTTTCCCTCACATGAAACAGACCCAGTTTTGGTGGTTCAGGCATCTAACCAGGATGCCCCACCAAAGCCTCCTAGGTGAGGTGTTTCAAGCATGTCCAGCTGGGAGGAGACCCTGGGGTATACCTAGGAAATGCTGGAGAGATTGTATGTCTCAGCTGGTTTGGGAAAACTTCAGTATTTCACCAGAAGAACAGGGAGGTCTCACCATCTCTGCTTTTACGGCCTAAGAGGCAGAAAATGGATGGATGGCATACTCTGCGTAACCCTTCTTTCTGAATATTGGAATGACCATAGCTTTAATGTTCCATTATGCCCATATTTTAATATTGTCTATGTTTGGTAGCCAGCCTCAAGTGGCCACTTCAGGAACTGCAGTATTTGGTACTTCCGTGGGATCTTTTTTTTTTTTTGACCCAGAGGTTGCTGGTTGATCTGTACTCTGAAGAGCACCGGAGACAGTCAGTGACAAGCTGATGAATGTAGAGGAGTTTGCAGTAACTAGAGAACCTCAGAGTCACTAAAGCGCACATGGGGAAAAGCCCATGAAGGAAGGCAAAACAGTCACCAAAAAAATAATTTGCTGGCATCATTATGTTAATGAATTGTGAGGTGAAAAAAAGTGCAGTGAGTCTGTACTACTATTTAACAAGATTCCCTCCACTTATGTGTGTAAACAAGCATTTTCTTTGATGAACTGCAACATACTGCATTACAGATCCCCAGTGATGGATAGACATCTGTCCTCTGTGCTGTGTATTTCAACATCAGGCGTGATGCCAGACTCTTTCAAATATTTCATTATTATTGATTGTACTGTGTAGGGCCTGTGTATGTTCATAAAGAGTAAATACTTGCGTGTTCATTCAGTGATGCAAATCCATACTGAAGTAGTATTAAACTCTGAAGCAGATACACAAAAGGAAACAGTCCCATGTATTACAAAAATAATAAAACAACAGAAACTATTTGAGGTTATTCATTTTCATAAAAATCACCATGTAGTTATTCGTTATAAGTATCTGTTAATATTTTTTACGTTCTTTGCTGCCTATATCTACTGAACATACAGCATATATTTATAATACAATGCAGTGTGTTTCATCATTGACCTTTCCAGTGCATGTAAAATGTAGGGTAATTTAAAAGGGTGACACAGTGTTAAATGGATTGTTTATTATGTCAGTAATCTTCTATAAAGGCGTTAAAAACATAAGTTAATGTTCTTACTTTCTGAAACAAGGGACCAGGCTGAAAAATAGCTTACTGTAAAATGATCAGCCATAGCTACCAGATTGATTGATTGAGTTTAACATAATTCAGCTGTGTACTTCATGTTTTAATATAATTATTCACTGTGTGGCCCTTCGTGTACTTTATCTTAGTCAGTCTGGCCCTCTGGAACAAATGGTTCCCGCTCCTGCACTAGCAAGTGACTGGATTTACCGGATGGCCATAAACACAGCACTAAATACATCCTGCATGTCAAAACGTCTCAAAAGGATTTTGTATTCATTAAGAGGACACTTGTCTCATTATTGACCATCTCAGTGCACAACTATGTTATTGGACACTGGAGAGAGAAACTCCAAATGAATGGAGCAGTTTGAGGAGGAGAGCAAGCACGACACTGTGACCGTTTGGCGTTACATTAAATGTCTGCAAATTCATAGAGATACTTAATTGCATGATGGCTCAAATGAAAAAAATTGTAGAGGACAAAATGTTTCAAAATTAATGCCAATATCATTAGATTTTAAAAAATACTGGACCTGGACATTTGTGACAGCCCACACTTGGATGCGACTGCATACTCTGACAGTTTCCTTGAAAGCAGAAAATCGCTTCAAATCTTGAAATTATAATTTCTTAACACATTTGTGCACAGTGGTAATGTTCTTTCAAGCAAAGCATAATTTTTTTCCCTATAACATTTTTTTCCACACATCACCCCATTTCATATTTATTTGTTTTGTTCTGTTAAATTGTAATAAGCTTTAGTAACTAAAATGGGAAAAAAAAAATAGCCAGCAGCATTATTACCCATCAGTTTGTGGCTCTCTAATCTTCTACAATACTTTTAAATGAAAAAAAAAAAATTTTGCAATGAGGAAAAATAATATGCCTTTTCTAATTGCATTCTTTGATCTTTTTTTTTATATAAAAGCACAATTTGCAAGCAAAATAGAAAAAGCCTATTTATTATTGCTACAGGGTGAAAGAAAAATATGACTGCATCTTAATCATCTGATTTAGCAGCTCGCTCCCAGAGTCCCATTTCAGAAGTACTCTTTCCTTTCTTTGACAATCACCCACTATATTACTTGGATATATACTAGGATATCTCAAAAAGTTACAAAGGATTAACAATACAGAAATGCCCAGCCTCTGAAAATTACACACTTACACACACATGCTTGGTTCAGGTTCCTTTGCCATGAATTACTGCATCGGCGTGGAGTGGCATGGAGACGAGCAGCTTGCGGCACTGCTGAGGTGTTATTGAAGTGAAAGGTTGTTCTGATAGAGGCCTTCAGGTCATCTGTATTTCTCGGGTCGGGTGTTTCTCATTTTTCTTCCTATATATTGAACAATACCTGTCAATTATTGACCTGTCCTCTTGCTTGCTTATTTTAGCATTTACCTTAAAGCTATTCCTCACAGAGCCCTTAGCATGGCTAAGACACTTGGACTGTACATCACACTGACTCTCAGGGAGGTGAAATGACAGCTTCTCTTTCACAGACACTTTTTCACTCACATATGCTGCATGCTTGGAAAGTAGTGTGTGTTTTCTTCTTCTCTGGTCTAGGCAGATGGTCACCCTCCCTGAGCCTGGTTCTGTCGGAGGTTTCTTCCTCTGTAAAATCAGTTTTCTTCTTCATACTGCGAAGTGCTTGCTCACAGGAAACAGTTGGGTTTCTGTCTGTAGTAGTATAAAGTCTTCACCTTACTATGTGATGTGCCCTTCTGTTGTGATAAATAAAATAGAATTGGATTGATTTATATTTAAGTTTCTTCTCTTTCTGTCCTTTTCATTTATTTCTCTCACTAACTAATTCATTCTTTTTTGGTAACTTCTGCTCTTTTTCTCACTTTATTCGTCTCACTTAAAAATATCTGAGCTCTAATGCATGCATGTAATAAGACTGTGTGACCTGTTGAAACCCCAAGATGTTTGGTCTCCATGGTGATGTGTGCCATTGCCATTTGGGCATGAGACTTCACGAACACAGAGGATTTCTTTGGACCTGACCAGAGGTTTAGTGCTCGTTTTATGAACAGTATCTGTTACCAGCCATATGTTACACACAGACAGAGCTGAGCCAACGAAACCCATGCTGAGAAAATGAGCATCTTGCCTTAGACACTGGCTCTCCATCCAGCTTCATCTGTACGAGGCAGTTGAATCTCAGTATAAGCTATTATAGTCTGACTCAGGTGGTAGAATGGCCACTGGGTTCAGCAGAGGGCAGGGTGCTGTAGCTATTAAAGCAGTAAGCTGTGAATTAAATGCAGACAGACTCAGCAACACATGCCTTAACATTGTCTGACTGGGGGCTTTAAGGCAGAGGATGGAGACCGCATCTGTCCAGAGGCGACTAACTCTGCAAGGCAGATATACGTTTACCATTGTGTTGTGCTGTTTTTCTCAGATTTAGTCTTAGCTCTGTCCCTCCCAGGAGACAACACTGTAAAAAGAAAAGAAATGTAGATGCTTAAAGTAGTGGCTGTGGCTCAGGAAGTAGAGAAGCTTGATTGGAGGCAAGATACTTAACCTCAAATTTGTGGTATGTGAGCGAGTGATGGATAAAACCACTGTACGCATATGGGTGTGTGTAAATGTGACTTACAGTATAAAAGCACCTTGAATGGACAGTAAGATTAGGAGAGCTCTGTACTAATATGAGTCCATCAAGCTTAAATACCATAAGCAGAGCATAGATGAATCATGATTTTCACAACCTCTGAGATGTGTAGCACAGTAATATATTTTTAACAGCATGTAATGGCTAAATATGTGTTTTATACCTCTAACTCATATCCTCTGTGAGCTAATCCTGACTCAGCTTAAAATTTAACACCTAACCCACTGAAGAAATTCCCCTTTTTTTTTTTTTTTAATAGCAGACGTGTCTATTTAGAGCACGATGCCACTGTGCATGTAACTTAACTCCAGCCACTTCTCTGAGACAGCAATGAGCAGCAGTGTCGCTGTCTTTTCTTAACTTGTGGTTATGTATTTCCTACTTGACAAAGTACATCTGCAGAAGCACAGCAGTGCCTTTTGACTGGCATGCAGTTAGCACATAGTGCACAGCCCAAGTGTTGAAAGAGTTAAAAATATAATTTCCTGTTTTCTAAAGATTTAAACCAGACAGTGTCGACATGTCATTGAAAGATGTAGTGTAGGTTTTAGAACCTCTAATGAAGGTCCATTTGTTATCATTATCCATGAATAATAACATTGTTGTGCTATCCAAACCATTAACTGGGCAATGGTGTGCTGTCACCCTGAAATATATTTCCTCTATCAATACAGAAATGTTTTGTGAGATAAATGATGACACTGAGTGTTGAATATCAAAGCAGTGTGGGAAACATTTGAGGTTTTTGTTGTTTACTAGGTTTTCTTGTATTTGAGTGAGGTGTTTGTTAAAATGTGTAGCTTAAACTATGGGGATGAGTGCATTACAACTGACCAAAGTTTTACTCACGGCACTGTGCAAAAGTCTTGAGCCACCCCTCATTTCGTTACCTTTTGCGTCCAAGGAGCCAGACTTTCTTGTAATTTTTAATGTGGGCTTCATCAATAGTTCTCCAGGAAGTGTTTCTTCGGTCATCGGCTTCTTTTCACTCATTTTCAATCCAGTGCGTGTATGTTACTTTTTTTTCAAAGTAATGTTTGTTAACCCCTAACACTGACCTATGAATTATTCAAGGACAGTATATCCTTATACATTTAAGAAAACTGGACAACTAGAGGACAAAAAGAAGTGGCAAGCCTTAAAAACTGTCTACAGCAGATCAGAAGTATCTGAAGTATTCCCAAACACACCGCCAATGCAGTAAAAGCATACCTGGATAGAAAAACAGACAATGGAACACTATCAGTCATGGATTGGCCTCCCCAGAGCTCAGCCCTCGACATTTTTGAAGCGGTGTTGGATCATCTTGATAAAGAGGGGAACAAAAGGCAGCACCTATTTATCACTGTTCTAGCAAGATGTGCTCATAGGAGGTATGGCTCAGGACTTTTGCACAGTACTGTATAAAATACCATAGTATCTAAGATACATAGAATCTATCCTGCACATACAGAACAAATGAAACAAAACGAGGCTACTGTTGTTGTGAATTGGCACTATATATATATATATATATATATATATATATATATATATATATAAATATATATATATATATATATATATATATATATATATAATTGAAATAGTAAATTAAGTTAAATGCATTTACAGTTTCAGGAAAGTCCAATCCATTGTAAAAACATGTTAATCTTGCTACTCAGAAACTATTTGAAGAACCATGTGGCTGTTGTGAGACAATGAAAGACATGCACCTACATTTTAGAGGTGCTGGTAGATGGCCTCTTGTTCCAGAGCCTGGCTGGCTTTTTATCCCCTGAGACATGAGAGTAGCATTAATCTTCTCTTTTTACGCTCAGCATGAAGGTGAATTAGACCTGTCCCCCAAAATTTCAAACTTTCTCTCTAAAGACAACTGTTACAAAAAGCAAAGTTTCTTGCATAAGCCAGGCATTGTTGGATGAAGGGGAGACGCTTTGGGTGGGCTAATCAAAATCATGAATCAGGGAGGGAAGAGCTAAAGCAGACAACAAGATGGAGGGCTGTGAGGACAAACATTAAACTTCTCAGACAGTCTCATTACTGCTCTCATACCTTTTGAACAGATCTGGCAATCAGAGTGGCATTTTGAAAACAGCTCACTAAAAGAAGAGTTTCTCCAAACAGAAAAACGGATGTTGCCTGAATAATGCAGAGTTTGACGTGAATATAATAAAGCACAACAATCTGCAGCTGAAAACAGATGGTGTGGCATTCAGTAACAAATCGTGGATACGTGTGATATCGCCCAGTTGTGTTTTGTAGTGATCTGCTGTACTTAAACCAATGTTTTGGCTGTACATTAACTACAGAAATAAATAATAGAATAAGAATAATTTATTTACGCCATTACTATGTTACTGAAGGAAAACATTTTTTTGTATTCCTATCGCATAAAGCTAAAAATACTTTTTAAAAATTAAAAGTGAAACACCACTTTTGCCAAACAAAAAACGAGGCCGTGACACACGGGAATATTGCCTGCTGGTAATGTGGTGTTTTCAAATGGAAAGGGGGGGGCGTAATTGCCATTAGAGCAGTGTGAACTTTTAATCATGTCTGAGGTTTTTTTTTTTCTTTTCTTTTTCTTTTTTACCCTAAACTGCGTGTGTCTGCTGCATCCACAGGGCATCACATAAACTGGCACAATGACAAAGATCTAATTGCGCAGTCTGATGTGTGCAGAAGTCTGTGTGGTTATTCTGCAGCAGCCTACTTCTGTTTGCACATGATTTAATCAATGTAAACACAGTGAATCACTGCACACAATGGCTCTGCCCAGTGCTCTACTTTTCAAATTAGAGGCTGCGGATTTATCACAGCGCTTTCCCTGCTTCCCTTAGACACTCACTTTTAATTAAAGTAACTGAAGGAAATGGTTGTCATATTTCTTTTAGTATAAAGCACCTGTTGATGCTCAGTATCACCTATTAATCTCCAGCTCCCTGCATAGAACTTGCATCTTCTCATTTGCGCATGCTAACTAAAATGGTTTATTTTCATTTTTAGCTGCATTGTCGGCTCATCGAGGACTGACAGAACCGTCTATTCTCAGCATGTCTATGATCCAGCTTTCACCAAAATACCATCACTTTGCTTTTGTGCAACCTCATTTGAATGAAACTACTGTCTGTGCCTCTCCTCACACATTTGTGCCAAATGCACTACGCAGGATATGAAAAATGCCAAACACAAAAACACCAAACATTTAAAATTGCTTCTTGTGGCCTGTCATAAAAATTAAGCTGTTGGTGAGATATCCAAAGGGAGGATGCTTTACTTTATAATAAACACAAAGCACACAAAAAAAGACCATTTAGTTGACTCATAATTGGCAAAATAGTAAAACAATGTATCACTTACTTGGCATCTGCATCCAGTCAAGTCATCAGACTGAAATAAGCAATTGCAGTGACAGAGTCCAAGTCAGCAGCCCACAAACGCAAAGATAAGACCAAACTGTTCTTCTTGAGGCTAAACTGAAGAATTATGTTTTTTCTCTATCAGAGAAAAGAATTTTCTTGCTTTTAATTGCCTTCTTGGCTGGTTCTTGTTCAGTTAGTGTAAAAACCTCAAACAATTACATTAATGATGTGTCATGAGGTTAGAAAAAAGCTTTCTCTTTTCATAATTTTTACTCACATGACGGCGCTCTGGAGGGCAAAACACGCCGCAGAACTACAGCCCAGACCTGTCAATTTCCCTGCCGGTCTCAGGCCACGAATATTTTGATTGCCTCTGAGAAGTGGAAAAACACTCGTGTGTAAACAGATTGCAAGTGTTGGGCACCACATACAGCCCCTTCTGCTGCTGCTGTTTCAATCAGCATAAACAGCAAGGTCCCTAACATTTATATATATTCCATCTGGATCAGTCAAAATGCTCTTTGGGAACAAGATGTTTTTAATTGCCAAGAAAAAAACAGTTGGCACTAATTATTTAATGTTATTTACTTCTACTTAAGATCAATTATCTGTCATTAGGTTCAGCTTTTAGGGCTGTAGTAGCAAAACAGTGTTATTTAGGACAGACTGACCAACTTTAAATGATCCAGCCTGACAGCCTGAGTTCCTGTAAAGAAGAAGTGACTGATATGATTCAGCAGTTAGTTAATACATTTTGTAGTTTTTACACACCACAGTGGATTTTAAATCAAACAAGATGAAAATGTAATTGAAGTGCAGACTTTCAGCTTTATGAAAGTCTTTTATTAACTGTTTAGTACAATAGAAGGCATGATTGTAGACCTTGACAATGACACTTACCTCCTTGTGTTCTTGACTTGTTTAGATTTATAGAAGTTGATTTTTTTTAACCTGTGAAAATAGTTCTGTCATCCACTTTAGTTGTCTTCTGTGGTCTTTCAGGGCTTTTGGTGTTGCTGAGCTGGTCAGTGGGTGTAATTCCTAAACTGTTAATGCAGTTTTATTTTTTTTGGATTAAAGCTGGAATTCTGCACTTGAGTCACACATTGACTGTTTGGTTTAAAATCCACAGTGATGTTGTACTGAGGCAAAACTACTAAAACTGTGTCATTATCCAACTAATTGTGGACCTAACTGTAACTGGCAGACTGCAGAGGAAGACTGGGTTTGGAGAACTATGAATGGATTTGGGCAAATTAATCTTGAAGCTACTACTATAATAGATCATGATCTTGCCAGATTAACGCTTGTCATCATTTCATTTATTTAAAATCCTGGAAATGATATTGAGGGAGGGCCCTCATTTTCAATAGCGCTGAGGTCTAAGTGAACATGTGTGGTAACCCTAATCCTATCCTAACCCTGTATTTTGGAGAAAGGCAAATTTGACTTTTTTGGGGGGTAAAAACTGTAAATAGTTTTTGATGTGTGTCAGTTAAAATAATTATTTTCATCCCTGATTGCCAAGAGTTGGGAGAGCAATTAAAAAAAAAAAAAAAAAAATTAGAGCCCAGAGGGTTGAGGCTACAGAGAAGTGCAATTACCCAACATGCCTCCTTACAACTACTAATACTTTAATGTGCCAGGTTTCATACACTGAAAGTCAACAAATTGAATTAAAAACAAGCAAATGTAAAAAAACAAACAAACAAAAAACATACAAAAGTGTATTGGCAGGCTATTTATTAACAATTAAACACTCAATTTTCAAATTAATTATCAAGTATTTATAATTATATTATTATATAATTAAAAACAGTTTAATGACACCAACACACACACTGATGTAGATAGTTTGTTCCAACAAATGCATCATCAGTCAGTCCAAGCATTCAAATGCTTCTCTTTAGTGTTTTTTATACAGCCTGGAATATATCTGTTTTGCTAAAGGCTTAGCTTAGATTTTGGAACATTAAATCAGTGTCAGAGGAGGAAGTGAGCTGGATCACTTGATACATTTTTGCCTATCTAAGCACACACTCTATACTTTGTTTAGAAACTGCAGCGAATGGTATCCCCTTCATGCAGCCTGTCCAAGATGCCAGAGCAGCAAAGATTTTACATAAAACTGCTTAACTGAGTATGGTTATGCTGATGCATATCATTTCTGCTGTATCACACTGAGATATTCATATCACACTTGATTCTGTTTTTTTTTTTTTTTGTCACATTTACTATGAGATGATAAACATAACACCCTTTGCGTGAGTGTGTTTTTACAAGACTGCAAAGTTCATTCACCACCCAGAAAGTGGTTTATATTCAGCTTAAACCTCTCAGAGCTAAGTCAGCATAGATGACGACCCTAACAATAACCATAACCCGAACTCAGGTCTGACCCGAGGCAATCAAAATATGTATTCTTTTTTTTTTAAGAATGTTCTCCCAAGTTTCTGCAAGCAAAATAAAAACTAATTATTGTTATTTTAACACATTTCAAATACTGTTTTTAAATAGGGTAGAATTAGGGTTACAGTTATCACCAGTGGTTAACTTTTAGTGGTTTTCAGTAGTTTGATCAGCTCAGTGTTGTGCAGAAAGACAATAACAGAGGTCAAAAAGCAAGAGCAGAAGGAAGTATAATGGAAAATGTATCTAGCAATGAGTGGAGTAAATTAACTGAATTTAGAGTATCTTACCAAAATATAAATGCATGTTGTATTTATATATTTATATTTATTCAGTAAGTCGGTGTCCCTGTGGGTATCAATAACTATTTGAGAAGTGTAACTGAATACTGTATTTGACACAGCCAGAATGGAGTTTCTGACTTTATTAAATGTGCCATTAATGTATGCATGCCTTAGCTTTAGCACTAAAGGCAACTTTGAAACATGACGCTGATCAGCACTGACAGTAATGATGGTCTGACTTAAACACAAACAGAAAGCTTTCTGTAGAGAACATATTCATATCCATATTCATATATTGTTATGCAGTTAAGCTCTGAGGGGTTGTCTTGTGTAATATATGAAACACTGAGCAAGTTACTAAGAAAGTGAAATTTACTACAGGAAAGCGGAAAAGAAGAGACGTGCTAAATTATAGCAGAGAAAGTTTAACACCACAAAATCTTAAATGGTTTTTAAACTGTGTATTTGAGTGGAAGTTTTCTTCGAGTTCACCATGAAAATAAACCCAGTTTGGTTTTTGTCAGGAAAAAGAGACCACTGACCGGCATTCTGGACAGCACGATTATTACTGAAAAGTACAACAGCATAATCTGTTTACTTATCCCTTTGTGATTGTTCTTTTTTATAAATATAAGGCGGACAGAGCTCAGCTGGATATCCCATATAATCATCTCTACCCACATTCTAACCTCCCTTCAGGAAAACAACACACACGGATAAACTACTACTACTGTTTTTAGGGACTAGTACCAAGTCTGTGCACACACTAAATCTGTCAGTTTCGTGGCTTAAGATTCTAAAGACAAGACAGTACTGTATACCGCATGCTCTGACCTAAGTATGATGACTTTATTTCTGTCTCTGCTGAAGCGCTGTAAGAGAGCTAAGAGATGGAAATGAGTGATAGAACTCAAAAGATAACTGAAGGACAGAGTGAAAGAAGAGGAGATAGGAAGGTGGAACAGAGGGGATATCTGTGCCAATAGACTTCAGCTGAAAGCATGATACCCTGATTGAGAGATAAGAAAAAGAGGGGATAATAGGAGAAAGAGGACATTGGAAATAGAGAGGATGATTGGAGAGTGAAAGAGAGGCTGAAAATGGATACTACGTTGGTTGTCTCGAGAAGGAGAGGATAGCAGCTCATGCAGATTTGGTGATGAACTGATTAAAGGAAAGTGTACGAGTGCTCATTGCATAGAGGAAGTGTGGATATCCATTCCTGTTGATGTCCTGTCAAAGACTCCACCGTTGTGTATTGTGATCCTAGAAGTCTGCGTGATTCTGTCAGCCATGCACAAACTCACAACAAAGAAAGGAAGGTGTGGACTGGTGAGAGGAAAGTGAGGTTCCTTTGAGTCTCTAAGTGTCGCAAACTATTAGTTAAAGAAGTGTAAGTGGAACAAATGAAGTGGCCCACAGAGTGAAAACTACTTATGTATGCAGGAGTGGTTCCTAATAAGCAGCCATGCGGTTTTTGGATAAACATAAACAAGGCAACTGGGGGAATGACACAAATAAGGACTTGCAGCATTTTAATGGATGAATTATCATGATTTTTTTATGCATGAAGTAATGTGTCCCTTTGGTTCCAGGATTAAGTATGACACACACAGCTGGGACCAGACTGAAGATGTTGCTGGGAGCATGTTCCGCTTGTCTAGCAGGGTTCGTCTGTGTCTGGCCTTCAGCCAACCCTCATAGCCCCCACATGCTGAGATGCATGCCGCAATGTCACATCACACAAACATTTCCCCAAAGCTGGGTTCACATCAGACAGATGCTTTCCTAAAGCTATATCCATCCACCTCAACCCTCAGCCCACGCCATGTCACCCACTAACTATGTACACAGCTGCCTCAGAAGAATCCCTCCGACAAACAGAATGCTGAAAATCCCCTTTTGCTGTGGCGTTAAGTACGACAGAGACATCCTGTGGACTGAGCTGAGCCGGACTAGTCAGGCCCCGTCGGATCAAGCTACTTGTAGTTGGCACTGCCTGGCTCTCTTAGGGCCTCTTCATCAACTCAGCCAAGGCGAAACAATGGGCTAAAGCAAGGAGGAAGACACCACAGGCCTCATGCCAAACACGCTAAAAAGGGGACAGTAAAAAGAAAGAGAGAATGAGAGCAACCTAGAGTGGCATGTGAGCATCAGGATTGGTCTATCTTTTGTGAAGACTAGATTAGAGATATATTAGTGCACATGATTAAAGGGGCAAGAGAAGCTTACTCTTCATTGAGATGTGTTGTGTGTCAGGGCTTTGTGGTGTACTGTCAAAAGCTGCTGGCATGAGCCTGAAGGGAAAGCAGAGGGAACACAGAAGAAAAAAGTGGTAAAGCAGAAATAAACAGGCACCCAGGGACAGGCTCATGGAAGGAAGTGAATGGATGTTAGTATTCCTGAATGCACCATCAGGAGCAGCATGACTGAGCAGTTATTGGATAATTTCTCTAACATAGCATCACTTAGTGGCATTTCAGGACTCTTGAAAAAAGGGACTAGACCCTTTGATCTCTGCCTAATGTGGTGGAACCCTGTACTCAGGATGTCTTTCAAGAACAGCCAAAGAGACAATGCCCACCCCTCCAAGTGGGGTATTTTTATTACCAGTTTCTCGCAGATTTGTATTTGAATATATTTGTCTGGGAAAACACAGAAGCATACTGAAATTATTTTTTAGTTTACTTTTGCATAATTTGAAACTGGCTGACAGGGATGACATCACTTTTATTTTCTCCCTTTTAATTTTGTTTGGTGGTGACTGTGTGCTAGAGAGAGGTGTTTTGCAGTGAATCTGCAGAGCTGTAGCTTTCTTCACCATCAGAATAAATTTTGTCTGCTTTCTGCTTAAAATGTCGCATCAAGGAGAGCAAACTGTTGTTTAGTTTTCTTTCTCTTCTTTTTTTTTTTTTTTCTGTTTCCCTCCTCGTTAATGATGATAAGGAGGTCCGCTTTTGGAGCTCACATCCTCCGCTGAGATCAGTGGCCTATTATAATCCAGATCTGCCCCAAAATTTAATGAGTTATTTCTTTTCTCGTGTTCTACCTCACCACCAAGTTTCATTAAATTCACTATTGTGGTTTCTTTCTCAGACAGATAAAGAAACTGATTATAGTCATGTAGCTTCAATGAAGAGGTAATATGACTGCCCCCTTAACTAGTCCCCTTACCTTAGAACTATTTTCACACCTAAAAGTGCCAAAGATCAGCTGTTTACTTAATAAAAAGTGTAAAAGCTGTTTGATGCTTTCTGAAAGTAGCTTCTATGAACATACATTATTTTCTAGCTATAATATAATGTTACAGCATTTGGCTGTAATGGAAGGGAAAAAATCATCAGTGAAACACCAGACTGCTGCTGTTTTAGCAGATAATGTTTTCTCTGCATTGACAATCTCATAAATTACTCTTAGATTCATAGTGTACAGTAATCTGGCAAGATGTACTGTGTTGTATGTTTTCACAACCCTGGCAACTGGCCTGTAGAAAAGATCCATATAAACATCAGCTGTGTAAGCAATATTTAACTCTAAAAATAGAACAAAACACTGAGAAATGGACCAATAGTGAAGTCCGGGCTTTATTAATGCTGTACGTGACTGAGAAAATACTGATTTGCGTGACTCTTAACCCACTACTTGGACGTTTTCGCAGCAAAGTAATGCAGCAAGAAAATGAAGAAACAGGATTATAAAGAAGTAAAAGACCACACCGACTGTGCCATCAGTGCCAACATGCAGCATATTAGTGTTATTGTGTTATAGTGTTATAGCAGCTGGATAGCGCTACATATTTTGTAGCGCTATACATAATTGGACTCCCTTCCTCTCTTTCGGGCTGGTTGCAGCCGCTGGGATCAACAACTTTTTCTGGCTGTCTTTTCAACTTTGTTGTTATGAAACCCGCAAAACACACAGCTGACGTGACATCCTCCATCTTGTTTTTGTAGTAGTTGCTGCTCTGCCAACTGCTGACAATTACATCACATCAGCACCCCAGCTGGCTGTTGCAAATACTAAGAGAATAAAGCCCTTTAAGGAATGTAGTGGGCTGTTACCCTCAGAGATTCCTTAGAAGCGATGGTAGCAGTATGTTAATGATCAATATTTGTTTCCTGAGTTATGAGTCTCAAAATAAAAGGAAGGGGTCAAAGGGTAACAAGCCCACCTGTCCGGGATCATTAAGCCAAAATAGTTGAGCTTCACTGACACACCAGCCCTGTAAATTTCTCATGATTTGAAGACAAATTTACCCCTCTCAGGAGTGCAATCATGTGTTTTTATTTTCCTGTAGTTAAATGCACTTCACTCTCACTTAATCAGGACTCTTGATTATGTCTCTAATTTGTAACAGTGGAAGGGAGGAGTGGATGGAGTGTGGGGTGCGGGGGGCTTGTTGTACATAATATCAGCCAGCCATTGCAGAGGATTACAGTGTCTTCAGAGAACATTTCTGTTTAACATTACTTCATTAGGCTCCCTTTGATAACCTTTCATTTCCCATTATTAGTTTTCATTTAATCCCAGCCCATGTTTAAGCTGCTGTCTATGTACAGCATGATGGCAGAAGCCTGTCGAGAGACAACTCTTCTACAAGTGTGGGTCTGTGTAATTAAGCAATAAGCCACATGAGGCCAAGCTTTATAGTGATTTTTGAACAGCTGCTATGAGATGTGCTGTTAAGTAAGATTTGTTAGCTGTCCTATAAATCAGAGATGATCTGGCTTTAGGAAATATTAAAATGTAAAGATTTAAATAAAACTTATATTTGTATAAAAATCAAACTATTGTTGATTGAGGATAAACATGCAGAATATATTCTCGGTTGTGGTGAAGTCACCCATCCCCGTTCTGGATTCTGATTGCATGCCTACAGATAACTAATTGAACACAATGCATGCATACATTCCAGTGTTATTGCTGTCATTGATAAAGGCTTCACAGTTTACAATTATCTCTCCTAGAGTCGTATCAGAGCTGTATTAAAATACTACTAAATGGAAACCCAATTATTCTTCTCGGAAAACACCGGCAGCCAGAGGAAACAGAGTATTATTGTAGCACTGCGCATCCAACTTTTGACATTTTTTGCAGCTGTCTTTGGTAGTTTTTAGTATTACAAGACATAATAGACCAAGAAGAACCAGCTCCAGATGGAGGCTTGTCAATGGAAAAAGTGCCTATGGTGGAAAAGTCCAATTAAAAATGTTAGTTTGTTGGCTGCACTGGAAACAGAATTAATTCCTTTGTTGTATTTCTGACCTCAGCTGCTCAAGGCGGGTTTTTTGAAGTATTTAATTGCAGTTGTATTGTACCCTCAGTTACCACAGATGTTACCGACTCACGATCCGTCCATTCATCTCTTTTTCTGAAATGCCTATCCAGTTTATGGTCGCAGGGAGTCTGGACCCTATCCCAGCTGACTTTGGGCAAGTGGCAGCGTATACCCTTGACAGGCAGCCAATCCATCACAGGGCTTTCTGGACATTTTATAATATGAAAGCTATTTTTTGCTGCTCCCTTGCCGTAAAGGGTCGCCACAGCAGGTAACTCCATGTTCACGGGAGGGGCTGGCGCCATTGGGCAAGAGATGGTGTGGTTGGATTAGGTTGCCCTTCATCACAGGGCTTACACAGAGAGACAGACAACCATTCATGCTGACATTCCCACCTGCAGCCAATTTGGAATACCCAATTAACCTAATTTGCATGTCTTTGGACTTTGTGATGAAACCAGAGCATCCAGAGAAAAAACATACAGAAAGGCCTCAGCTGACCAGCAAATTTGAAGCTGAAATTTTTCTTTTTTTTTGCACACAGATTTCAAAAATAATTGCAAAAATGAGTTTGTTCAATTTGACAGTACTATTAGAAAAGTCAAACTCATGAAGCAATGACATGAGATGCACCCACTACAGTTACTGCACTTTGTTTATGTTTCCACTGTAACTGAGTGCTGCACTACCACCAATTCAGCATCTACCCAGAGGCTCTCATGCTAGTTTTCTTTCCAGGGGTGGGTTATTGACTCCCTCCCATTCGCCACTGTTCAGACTTAATTGCATGCTGTTGGGAATGACAAGTTTGGTCACTAGAAACTGAACATTAACTGGTCATAAATCTGTGTACACATATTAATACGACTCTTCAAGCTGCCTGGCTGAAATTCAACTTTCTGCAAGGTTAGATAGACATCACATATGTTCAGTGAAAGCTGCAATTTCCTTGATACCCAATGAAACTAGCCTATTATACATTAATGGTCCGAGCTTGTCATCTTGTGTGCATGGTCTGGCATAATTGATATACCATGCTTTTAAATTCCCATCAGTAGTCTCAGAAACCTATCTCATTATGTGTGCATCACATCAATATACATACACTGAAGAATGACCTGAAATGGATGAACAGATACAGCATTCAGTGTCACTTTTGCCCCACTCTTTAATATAAATAATAGGCCCTTTAAATGTTTTCAAACAAAAAAAATTCATGCTGTCCTTTTAGAACAATAAGAAGCTGATGTGTTCCCCCTCCCAGTTAATGCTTCCGCTGGAAAGCATTTAGTGTCACTTCAGTATAAATGGATTATGGCTTACAGATTGTGAAAGAGGATATGAAGGCTCTAAAACAAATATATCTAGCACAACAAGAACTTTGCATCGCTTCCCATCTGTTTGCCGAGCGAAAACTTTAATGAGGCATTGTTAAAATGCTACTAGTGGCATATATATTTATATTAAGAATGAAATGGTCCGCTCTGTGACTTAACCAGATGAAAGCATAACATCCGGCTATGCTTTCAGCCGGACAACATTTTAAATTGTTGTCTAAACAAAATCCCTGAAATTGATTTGGTTTGACAAGCCCACTCTCCTCCGTCTCCTCCTGGCAAATGGCAGATCTGTTTACTGCTGATAATCTTATCAGATTCAAATTTCACTCATCATCTTGTCCCTACATATCTTCATCTCTTTGATTGATCATCCCTGCAATATAATGAAAGCTAATCTAAACAATCATCCATTTCACCTGCAGGTTTGAAGATCCGTGAGGTGATGATCAACGTGTCACGTCAGCAGGTGGAGGACTTTCATGGCCCAGAGGACTACTGGTGTTTGTGTGTCGCCTGGAGTCACCTGGGAACCTCCAAGAGCCGCAAGGCAACAGTCCGGATTGCCTGTAAGCGAAACCTTGTCACTTTGATACCAGCCTGACCTTACTGTCTTGGAAAAGGTTATTTGTCTACAAACCATTGAGGGAATTTTGTAGAAAGCATTATTATGTACATTCAGTGTACATCCATAAGGAGAGAAGGTCACACATGAAACAATTTGAATTGTAATGCATGTGTTTGCTTGCTTCTGAATGCTATTCTTCTATAAAGCAGGCTGTTTATTCTCTTGCCTAGACCTGCGGAAGAACTTTGAGCAGGACCCCCAAGGCACTGAGGTGCCTCTGAATGGCATGATTGTGTTGCATTGTCGTCCCCCAGAGGGAGTGCCTGTGGCTGAGGTGAGGGTTTTCTTGCACTTCAAACAAGTAACATTTTCTACTGTGTTGCTTGGAGAGAAGCCGTCATCTGTCTGGTTTGCTCACAGTATAGCTCTGTTTTTGTGAGGCAGTGTTGTGTTACTTTCCAGCCACAGCAAATCCAGGACGCTTCTGTATTTGTTTTCTCTTTATTTCACTGTAAACAAGAGTAATAGCTGATGACACTATCAGTTCATTATTTCAGAGTTATTCGGTTCAGTTTAGAGTGATCTTCCATATACAGGGAGTATTATGTGTGTGTATTGCTTTATTCTGTGTTTGCTGTGTTCTGGGTAAAAGGATGTTTGACTGTGATGTATTAAGACTGAAATGGTTACAGTATGTATTCATTTCACTCTTACCATCATTCTCTGTTCTGAGTGTGAGTATTTGTATGTGAGTGTGTCTGAAAGAGAGTGTCTGTCATTGCTATTTTAATTTTTACTATGAATATTAAATGAGGCTCTCATGGAGAGTCCTGTTGAGTGGTGTGTGCTTCTGCGCTCTGATGTTGTGTGCCTTCGTGTGGAAGCTCAGTAGGCTGATGTGTCAGTATCAAAGCCTGCGTAACTAAGCATCTGAAGCTTTGCATTTACTTGAAGGGGCAGCCTGTGATCTACGTAAACAAAATGACAGCTCTGGCAGCAAATTTCAAAGCACAGGACTCGAACCCTGCCATTACTCCCAAACTGACTGATGGGCCTTTGCATGCACCAACCAATATGTTATCTGATGCTGAAAGGTAAAGCTTCATGGAGGTCAGTAATGTTTGCAAACACACATATAAAACAGGTATCTGTTGTAAATTAGGTTTAATCCAGTTGAGAAACACAGAGTTTTTTTAAATTTATAAGTTCAACTTTTATTTGCATTCAGCAAGCAGAGTGATGGTAAAGTGACATGTTTCAATAGTTTGTGTCTTTTCCAGCTCACTGGATTTGATATGAAACAACAGAATGGAAAAGATTTGACATTAAATTTTATTTAAGGTAGTTTGCATCCATATTGGCAGATGTTTCTAGAGCTTTATGCACCTCAGTTGGTGCTCAGTATTGATTACCATGATTACAGATGGTATTCTCTCCTTAGTAAAGAGAACGCCACTAACCACTTACTGTAAAAGCCTTAGTGTCATTTCTCTGTCTGATGTCCCATTGTTTGCACTAATATCATTCAACATACCTAAGTGTAAATAGACAGTAGGATGCATCTTTTCTGGTGCACTGCTTTGTGTGTTCACATTTCTTCCTGAGCAATGTTGCTGTGATGTTGCACTATGGTAAACAAGGAACGTTTAAAAAATCTTATTATATTTTGCATAGCAAAGTAAAACTCTATACTTATACAAAAAAAAAGCATTGTTGACGTTAGAGCTTTGCTGCCATCAGTGTCCATCAGTGTCTCTACACTGGCATACATACTCAGTCTCACAGTGTGAGTATAGTGTAGAAATTGTGTTGGCCTTGTTATACTACTTTTTTTCCTGCTTACTAAATAGTATCTAAGTATGGTGTTTTGGAAAAAGTAGTCCTCACCTCTGCAGAGAAAAGTGAGTAAATCCAGTTTATATCAGAATTCACAAACCTGACTGTTTCTGTTTGTCCTTCTCACCTGTTGTTAGCATTGTTAACAATAGGTGGGAAGGCCACCTATTTGTAAGAGTTACCTATCTCCATTACAGGGTAGCGGCACCTTTCAGAAAAAGGTCCATTTAATATTAATTATTCCCTAAAATCCTGTTTATTGCGTTGGTTTAACTTGATGGCAGGCTCATAACATCTATTTGAAGTGGCTACCAATAGGAGTGAAGGATACTGCTGATAGGCGGCAATAAATAACCACTAGTGTCCAACCATCAGCTACATAACTGATGCAATGCAAGCAAATCACTTTTTATTTGCTTTATATTAAGGGGTTAAGTGCAGTATGATGAGTTACCACATTGTTTTTAGTACACAAAACAGGCAACTGAATATTTTTTAATGGAGTACATAGCAAGTCAGTTACATGATATTCTTCTTTATTCATGTATTTACTTTTTTTAATGGGGCAAAAGTCTCACTGGGGTTACAAATCTCATTTTCAAAAGTGTTCTAAGTCCATACAAGCAATAGGTGCAGATGATACCACGTCTTCAGATGTCTGCAGGCTTCAGGCAGTGTTTTATTTTTTAGCAAAGCAAAATATCATCACTGATGCGATCTATCTCAGTGATTTTTGGAATGCTAAACAACAAAAAGAAAAGTCAAGTACTGCTCATCTTAAATTCAAGCTGAATATTGTTTATGAATATTTGAGAACTTGTACTGCACAAACATTTTCTTTTGTGCGCTGCATTGTTATGGCTGTCATGTTGTGATCTGTCATATTAACAAAATGTTGGTCCTGGAAAAAAAAAAAAAAAAATCCAGATGGATGCTTTAGAATTCCTTAAAGGTGAGAATGGACTCCATTTCAAATTTTGTGTATGTGTGTGTGTGTGTGTGTGTGTGTGTGTGTGTGTGTGTGTGTGTGTGTGTGTGTGTGTGTGTGTGTGTGTGTGTGTGTGTGTGTGATGAATGATTCAGCTCACACAAATGGAGCATCGGTGTACCACGAGTCTCCCCGATGCATTGTGGTCATCAAACTCCTCATGCATTCATTAATGTGACTCCGGCTAACAAAGAGAATGGTTATAGTAAATAATGCAGTGACAGATCCAGCTCCCTCGAGTATGACTTGCACTGAGAAAAAAGAAAAAAAAAAAAACATTGACATGCAGAGTTGGAGATGTGGCTGTAGTTTTTTTTTTTTTCAGTTTATGACTTTAGACATTGCTGAGAGCCCTTTTTTGTAACCAGCACTGTGAAGGAGAGAAGCTGAAGCTCAGCTACAGTTTGAGTTTTAAGGAATTGAGGTCATGATGCAGTGTGATCTGTTAAACCCTGTTTATATTCTGAGGGATATTTATTTTGGTCATGACATTTATCTGAAACTTCCATACCACAACATCCAGATGGAAATTAATACTCATGATGTGGAAGAAATGCAAACAGTTCATTTTTGAAGCTGATATTAAACTCTCAATTGACAAGATGCGCATTAATGAGCTACTACTTTCTAGGTTGTTTTAATACATTAATGCTTTACATCTGACTGTAAAGCTTGAAATCCCTTTATGTCACTGCGCTGCTCATGATCTCAGAGGCAGTGAGTGCGAGGGAACTTTATCTGCATCTTGCTGTAACTAAACCACCCGGGAGTTTGCTGGGCTGCTGTGTAGGATGTTAATGAAAACCAGAGAATGCCATATTATCTGTCCCAGCAGTGACAGAGGCAATAATCTGTGCACAATGCAAGTCAGACCACAGAGAATGGATCGTAGTAAAACAGCTTAAGTCTGCTTCAGTTTATTGGTGACGAGTTTGAACTGGCTTTGCTTTTTATAGACAGAGCTGTTAACAGTGCATATTATAGTCAAGTCTGTTATGTTCAAGTCATTACGTTTTGCCATTGACACGAGTAAAAAAAAAGAAAATCTTGTCCTTATTAATATTTTAGTAATTAAAAGTCATTTTAATCCAGTGTATATAAGCTCAGTTCCTGTTTAGAATCAGGAGTTATTTAATTCTATTGTTAATAGCAGGTCAAGCATTTTGATAATATTGTAAATGCCAATAGACAATTGTTATCTGAGTGCAATATTTGGATTTTAAAATAATCCTAATGTGGGTAATAATCAGGTCACTTTTCACTTTATAGGCTGATGTCAACCTAATACCTTCAAAATCGCATTAAAATTCTCAGGTTGAAAGTTGTTCTCCCTCATGTTCCAAACATTAGTTAAGGTTATATATTGTACAAAAGTACAGAAATGTTGTGACTTTTTAAAAATAACTTGTCCTTTTAGTTTCTGTGTCAAACCATAAATTGAACCCTGACTGTAAATTATAAAGCTGCCTTTTCCTGTTTCGTTAAAACATTTCCTCAAATTAGACAGAGAAAAATAAACGACCATTGTCAACATAATATTCATGAGTTAAGCATGAATACTGTACAGTGACACCACTGGGCTCTGGGACTCTAATAAAGTTAAGGCCGCTGCAAAATAGAGTGAACATCTAATATGTAGCATCTTTGCCTGAAGCGTGTTACATTTATTGATGATCAGATACATGGCGCAGTTGCTACCATGATCACACTGTGAACACTCTATAAGAGCTGCGTGGGGGAAACAAAAATGAAAGATTGAGATTTTTTAACACCCTGACCGCAGGTCGCTGCAGCTTATTTGTCTTCTAGTCATTTAAAGTTTGAAGATATTATATCACAAACCTCAGAAAGTTAATTATTATATTCTGTTAATGCAGTTACACTCCTTTTCTTCCTCTTGTAGAGTACAATAGGTAAGTCTGTTCAACTGAACATGAAATATTATCACTATCACTTGTGCAACACAGCTTTTACTCGTTTCATTTATGCAGGCTTCACATTACAAACTTTAGTTACTGGAAAAACATACACAAACTGCCTTCATACCGACCTGAACCAGCTGTTCAGTGTGAAAGAAGCCCAGCATATGATCTGAAACAGCAGCACGCTGCCATTTAAAATACAGCAAATCTGTGAAAAGTGTAATATGTTACTCAGTAATGTTAACAAAAGGCAACAAAAACCCAACCAGCCTTGATCCCATATAAGCCAAGTTCTCACAAGTCTCATTTTTCTGCATTTCTTCACCATGTTGTCAATCCCTGAAGGTTCAACTCAATGTTTTTACAGAGGGGATTGTTCATATATCATTCATAGACAACAATTTATTCCTAAAACATGGTGATTTTTTTTTTTCTGAATGTTAGGAATATTTTTGTCATGGAGTGACAAAAAAAGATTTCCCAAATCCCATCTGTGAAAATGTTAAGCTCTTAATATGTCAATAAAACAAAACAAGGATTCTGAACGTTGCTTTATCCAGTGTGCAGATTTATATCCTAGAAAAAACGTACGCAAGACGTGTATTTTACACATCAAATTTCAGAAAACTTGCAAAAACTAATTGTGAATGTAAGTAAGTAAGCAATCAACTGGGGAAGATTCATGGTGATACCTATTAGTTCCTGTATTGTTCATGTTTGATATACTGAGAACATTAACAGCAAAAAAAAAATCTTAATATTGGAGAGATAAAAAGGTTTGCAGCTACTTTAAATTAAGGAGGAAATATTTTCCCCTTATTAGCCACCCACAGGTATTTCATACCAAGTGTAATCAATCATCAAGCCATAAGTCATTTAGAGTGCTTAAAATGTAATTATTCATTGGTAATCATAACATTTCCCCAGATGGTGCACAGATAAACCAAGGATGTGATCAAAGTTGGGCCACCCCTGCCTCCAGAACAGGCTGCTGTCAGTTTTGGGGGCTTCATTTGTTTAATGTGATTTCATGAAAGTCATTGTTGCATCGATGAAAGGCCATACATGCATGGGGGGGCGGGGGGGTTAATGAAGCACAACCTTAATTGAATCAGATGGTACAAAACTTACTGCAATGCTTTGTAATTGACTTCATGTCGCTTTCACTTTCCATTTAAATGACTGTAAACGTAGGTCATTACATGTGCTTTCAGGATAATCAGGTGCTCGGGCCCGATGCTGAGGGGAACTGAAATGACTTCTCTGTTAAGTTTAAGATGATATCTTTCTGCAAATAAACACAGCTCTCCAGGCTTGCCGTCTCTCTCATCTCAACATCTTTACACAGCGTGAGTTTATCACAAAACGAAACTCTACTGCATGGTTCGGAGACACCCTGCTGCCTGCGTGTGATGCTGCTTTCGTTATATCCTGGCTTTATTTGACTCGCTTTCACCGGTTACAAATGAACCAAGAGTGAGCAGGAGCAAAAGATACTGGGATGACTGAGTGACATTTATCAGTCAGTATGGTGACCTTGACACCATGCCAGTACACTGCAGGGGCTGCTAGGTCAGGTGTGCTGTAGTTCAACACTAGTTGCTGCTATCTAAGTGGGACACATTTGCAAATTAGGCAAATAAGTTCCTGGTCCTCCCCAGGCATAGGCTTATCAGGCTCATTTGAGTGTCCCTGGCTTGTCATCAGCATGTGCATCTCTCTGTTGTTTTCTACTAAAGGGGAGAATCTAGGACCAACACAGGATGCATATCAGAATTATACTGGAAAGTGAAGAAGGGCAGAATGACACAGATTAATCAAAGCAAAATCATGAGAGGGAAAACCAAGCAGAGCACAAAGAGATTATTTTAATTTACTTTACTGTAAGAATTCCCTGAGATAAAGGCACAAAAAAAAGAAAAGTCACCCCCAAAGAGGATTCATATTCTTCTTCTCTGATCACTGGGAGAGTAAAGGGATAATTATCGGTCAGTTTTATTGAATAGGACAACAGCTGCTGTTTAATGGTTTAATTAAGCCTCATCTTTCTGCTTCTGTTATCTACTTTTACTAATCCCTTTTTCTTATCAATCTCATATGCCCTTTACCACGGTCCGAATGAGACTCAAACACCATCACAGATTAGAAAGGAGAATAATGTCTGCATGAAAAAAATCATTACAATTTTTTCTCGTTCTTTTTCTGTTGTGGTTGCCTCTGAATTCTATCCACAAACACAAACACCCACACTATTTCTGAAAGAGGACATGTGCAACAATTTATTTTTTTTTAATCATATACAACTTTTAAAATCATAAGAA
Organism: Archocentrus centrarchus; assembly: GCF_007364275.1. Taxonomy (NCBI): domain Eukaryota; kingdom Metazoa; phylum Chordata; class Actinopteri; order Cichliformes; family Cichlidae; genus Archocentrus; species Archocentrus centrarchus. The sequence continues at coordinate 4,090,262 of NC_044357.1, read as the reverse complement.
ACTAACATATATAATGCAACACATGAATTCAAAATGAAAGTGAGAAAGCAGATGACCACAGAGATAACGTTAGGAACTAGGAAATATTTTCTGAGACAAACAGCGACTTAACAAATTCAAGAAAGGATGAGGGAGTGATCTCTACTGAAGAGTAGATCTATACACCAGTAATCCATGCTTCACAACTCAAACACGGCTGACTTGCTGTTAATAACAACTAAAAAGGATTAGTTAGAAAGTTGTTGTCTTTTTAAGAGTGGTTGCAGGAATCCTAGCGGTACACATCACAGCCATCCTCCTTCACTCTGTTTGTGTAAATATCACATTCGGCTGATCCGTAAAATGTCAGTCAGTAAATCTTTCTTGTTTGTGTGAGGATATATTTTTATTTTGCCAGGATTTTTATTTTATATAAACTAGATTTAATTATGTAAAATAATATGATACAGAAAATTAACATGCTAAGGGATCATTAAATTACTGTAAGACAAACCACTTTTTTTTTTTTGATAAACCAATGTTTTAAGGGATTTTTAAGATTTCTTTGTCATTGTGTAATGCACTTGTGTACATCAAAAATGTAAATATTGTTCCTCTTAAACCAACAAAGAGGAAGATATGAAAAGGGAACTAATGGTGAATTAAAATCAACATCTATACATGACAAACAGTACAGAAACAAAATCAATTAAAATGTAAACTATGAACAAGAACAAAAATTATAAAGAACATGTATCTTTACATGACAGCAGTGTACTGTAAAAAAAATTAATTTAACAGCACTCTCAGTTCTGCGAACCAAAAATGAGCCCTCTAATCCATCTCTACATACCTGACAGCTTCTAGCTTCAGTAGTCAGTTCTTACTGTTTGTTTAACACATTCAAGGAATGTACAATTGAATTGTTTAATCTTTAGTTACTATGGAGTGGCACAGCGGGTTTACAATGTGTGCCAGTCCCTCTGAAGTTTCTCATAGTTGGCAAGCAGTGCTTTTTTGTTTTTAATTGGTGATGTCATTTTAACGGTTTTAAAATTGCCCTTCTTTGTAGGCTTATGTGAGAGAGGGGCTGCTAGGACAGAGGCATTAAAGCTGACTGCATTTTTTTTTCAACCACTGAATGTTCCACAGCCATTCCCAGCTTTCAATGACCCCTTCTAATTCCACAAAGTGAGTAATGCTGTGTGGAGGGAGAATATAGACCCAGAATGCAGGAATCAGGAGACAGGACGTGAACTCAAAAGCAGCTTTAGTGCTGAAGTCTTTACAAAAAATACTAAACAAGGCTGGGCTGGAGCCAGGAACACAAAAACTAGAAATCTAAGGGAAAACATGGAACAAGGGAGTGCACAGCATTGTGGGAGGATGTGAAAAAGGACAAGGGGAGACTCAGACAATTAATACACACCAGGTAATGAAGGTAGAGCAAGCAGGTGGAAGCACAGCTGGAACAAATCAGGGATAATGAGACAAGGAAAGTTAAAGTAGATACAAAACATGAGAGACAAGAGGCTATCAAAACCAGTGATCCCTACTGAAGAGTAGATCTATACACCAATAATCCATATATCAGCACCCCAACGGCCGGGACCATAAACACAAAAAGAAAAAAAAAACAGTCTGAAACGCAATTCTGGGGTTCGTCTCAGCCATGGGACAAGCACAGGGAACATGGCAGTACGGGCTTGGCTGGTTTGGCTGGAGGCCGGCATCGGTGAAGGTGACAGCAAACTTCAGGAGGTTTGGTTGGAGACAGACAACATTGCTGGCGGAGGTGGGACACTTCAGTAGGCCGGCGATAAATGAGACTCTCAGGAGACCGACAAAGGAGACAGGGCCCCTCTGGAGGATGGACAAAAGACCAGCAGCTGGAGCTCATCTGATTGTAGAGCTGGAGGTTGGCGATGACAGTTGGTGACTTGGCAGGATGCCAGCGACTGGAGACTTGGCTGGAGACTGACGTCAGCAGAGGTAACAGAACACCACTGGTGGCTGGGCTGTGAGCTGACGACAGCGACTAGGACCCTCAGATGACTTGGCAGAATACTGCCAATAATGGAGGAAGCAGAACCCCACAGGCGACACGGGACCGACCGACTCGGGGCTGCAGGAGTTGGTTTGAAATGTTCTCTAGGACAAGTCTGGCATCAAAGTGCTTCTTTACTGGCAAAGGTCTAATCCCATCAGACTTCCTTTTTCAGGAAATCTCCTCTACTTCATCCTGACTTTCCAGTGGTCAGAGTAGGAGAAATAAAAAGTCATGAATGTTTGATGGCTCACTCTACTTAAAAAAGATCATTTCAATTACCCTGATTTCAGACAGCAAATCTTCTGGCATTTCACAGATATCTTTCATGGATTTTTTTTTTTTACTTAAATGTATAATTTATTATCTGCTAGGTGGAGCACTATACTAAACACAAGGAAAGGAGGGGAAAAACTGGAGGCATGGCTAGAAGGGTGACATTACACATTCAGTATCATTCTTGTGCCAAAAATGGCTATTTGGAAGCTTTTGAGGTTCAGTTGCATTTTGTTTGTCTTATCACACCTTAGGACCTTAGCGTTGAGTTGAACTCAAGGGTTATGTGGCTGTGTTATAAATGTATTATGCTGTAATGTACTCTTGTTATTTAGTCCTCTGCCAACTCATTAAATGCACTACACTGATTTTACCCTGACTTTGTGGCTTAAATGTAGTAATGAGAAAAAAAATGTTTCCCTTCATTGGTGTAATAACTAATTTATGAAAAGTTCCTGCAGAAGAGACAGCCGTCACATCGCTATCCATCTCATTATTTAACTTGCTTGTGAAAGAAATTAGATTTGTCATTGACAAAATATGTAAAAGATGCAGCCTGTTTGTGAGTTTTTACTTTAAGCAATGCTTTTAGTGTTACTCAGTGTTTCCCATGGTGACATTTTATTCCCCAAATATTGAAATATATTTAATTTACACAATGTACTGGTTAAATCTTAATACCTGTCAAGTTCAGTTTCAGCACGCTGCTATAAATATGCATCCCATCTGAATGTGAGAACAAAGTGTTGGCGGTTACGTTTCAATTCAGTGAATTTCCCACTTTATAGTAAGACTATAATATAAATATAATATATAAGTAATATAACATAAAGATGTGCAGGACAGTTTTTAGTTTAGCTGTTTTCTGGAAATAAGTGGTGAAATAAGTGCATATCTATAAGAAGGACTTATGGATCATGTTGGATCTTTGAAACCAGAAGTTACCATTTTTGATGGTAAGCTGATACTAGTGACAGCAAGCTTTGTTTGGTACATGCATAGACTACATGGATAGATATCTACCAAAATAGGACCAGACACTTCAGGCTGTCAGTACAATTAAACAAACCACAAGTCACAATGGCTTCATTTATTGATCTCAGAGATTATGGTTAAGCAAAAACAACAGAGCTAACCTATACCGTTGTTTCAAAACTAAGAGTGACTATTTGCAGTCAGTCCTTCCATAAAGCAGACTGCAAGAATGTAATGTGATTACATGAATAAGCCTTAAAATGGGGTCATTCTGTATGAAATGATTAAACTATAAGTTTGCTCCATTTTGTCATTGTGGAAGGTCAAAACTGACTGCTTTCATAACTGACGAAACTGACCAACCACGGTCAGTTTGATTAGGCATTGAAGGTGTGAAAAAGTGAAAAGCAAAATGATAAAGAAGCAAATGATGAAGGTGCAATGTTGCCCACCAGTATGAGTGTTTGGTACTGCATGTCATGAAAGCTGCGGAGCCCACTGATGAAAAAAAAGCTACATGATGAAAGACTTCTTGAGCCATCAAAAGGAGCAAAAAAAGTGCTTGTGACAACATGACTCCAGATTTATTGATTTCCTAGTTCATTTTTTTCATCTAGAGTGCTTCGAAAGAGCAAAGCAATCTCTGAGTTTGTTAGTTTGTGTTACATTCCCTTGGCAAATGGACACTATCCACAAACACACGTGCACTCACACGCTGGAGTGCAACTTGACGTACAAAGACATGGCTCTCCCAGTAGGGCGGAGTTTTTAATCCTCAAATACGCTGCCATAAATCAAAGCCCATTCCTCGTGCCCTAGCTCGTCTCTCTGAATGAAAAGCTCAAGCTACTGGCACATTAATAGCAATTTACAGGGCCAGTCATGCGAGGAGAGGAGCATCAACCGAGCGTCCCTTGTTTTGTAATTCCTTATTGCTTTCACTCACTACATGGCCACTGAATTGGTAACGCTAGAGGATGTGATCTTCCTACTACATCACTTGCTCTGAGTTGTCAAATGTGTTGTAATTTGCTCACAAACCCCTAATGTTGCTATCAAAATGTATCCCTTTACATGTCTTCATAAATGTACTAAGAGACTGGTGTTTCAATTTTGTCCTCTCCTTTTTTATCAAGAAGGGAGAACAGAGACTTCTTACGCACACCTCAAACTGCTCTAATCAGCATCAGTGTAAAGCAAATTCTGAACTGAATAATCTTCATGAAGGAGCAATTGTTGCAGAACTTTTCCTACTGTTGTACTGCAGTGAGTTTGTGCCTAATTAACTGGAATTTGAGTGTATTTTCACACACGTTGCAATTGTGAGTGTGGGAAAACAAATTCAGTTTGAGTGAAATCACTGAAATCGAATAATGAAACTTGTAAAGGTACAGTAATGAATAGTTGTCTGAAATTGTTACAGTAATGCAATCATATTTTCCCCAAAAATGTGGGACTCTGAAAATGTTCCTTAATGTTTAATTAAAAATGTGCATAGAAGAATGTATCATATATTATTCAGTGTTGATGGTGCCTTCAAAGGATCTTACTAATGCCATGTGCACTCCCCATATCACAAATACTGGCTTTTAAAGTACGTAACAAGCCAGATGATGCCTCTCCTCTTAAGCCTGGAGGACACTGTGGCCATGATTTCCAAAAAGAAATTTTGATTTGTCAGACCACAAAAGTGTTTCCCACTTCAAGGATACACAAGGCTGCAGCAGTTCTGGGATTTGTTTATGCTTTTTGTTTGCATGATCAAGATTTCCCTTGCATTTGTATAGATGTAATGACAAATTGTGTTGACTGACAGTGGTTTCCAGAAGTGTTTCCATTTAGAAACTCAAAGAATTGAGTTTCTAAATGAGGGCCTGAAGATTGCAGCTATTACTGGTTTTCACCCTGTCCCTTGTGCTCCGAGTACAGTCTCTTTAACATTTTATCTACCGTAGATGATGAAATCTTTGCAGTTATTTTGAGAAACGTTCAAATTATTGAACTGTTTTCTTATGCGGGTTTGGATGAGGTTTGCATAACGAACTCCTTGACTTTCCTTCCTTAGCCTCTTTGTCATGTTGCGGACCTGTTTTCAATAATCCTAATAAATTGTGAAATTTTTTATACATATATGGACTGTTTTATCACTCATATCTAGTAAGATATTTTCAGATGATTGTCTACCTGAATTAATTTAGCAAACTTTTGTTTTCAGGTGGAGTGGCTAAAAAATGAGGAATCACTGAGCTTTGATGATGATGATGATGTCATTGATAAAAGAGGTGACCACAACCTTATCATCTCAGAAGCTCGGTTGTCTGACTCCGGAAACTATACCTGTGTTGCTAGCAACATTGTGGCCAAGAGACGCAGTGCCACTGCTACTGTTATAGTCTATGGTAAGATAACAAATTCCTGATTTTTGCAATTTGGTCTCTGACAATTGATTTGTCTTTCAAATTATCACAAAACTGTCAAAGATTTTTCTTCCCTTCATCAAAATATCAGTTTTCACTAGTGTGGTATACAATGCAGCGTAGCGACCTAAACTTTACTCCCACAGAGGTGGATTGTCTTGTTAATAATGTTACATCCTCACTGTGTGTGACCCTGGATACTGTGGCAACAAATCAGAGACACTTGGCTCCCTGGTATAACTCACAAATGCGCCCCTTAAAGCAGATCGCTCATAAGCTGGAGAGGAAATGGTGTTGCCCTCATTTAGAAGATATTCATTTGGCCTGGAGTTACTCTATTACCTGGTTTTACTCCATAAAAAGCCCACCGTAAAGCTAAGACATCTTACTATTCTTCACAGATTGAAGTAAACGGGAACAACCCCGAGTTTCTTTTCAGTACTGGAGCCAGGCTGACAAAGAGTCAAAGCTCTGTTGAGGCGAGTGTCCCTTTAAACTTACCCAGCAATGACTCCATGAAGTTCTTCACAAATAAAATTTCAACCATTAGAGAAAAAAATATTCACAGCTTTCCCGCAGATGTTTCATTAAGGAGAGCAACTTTTAATAGCTGCCAATATTTGCTTAGACTCTTTCTCGCCAATCAATCGTTCTGTGTTAACTTCAGTAATTTATTGTTCTAATAGTTGAGTCAGTGTCTGTATGTTGTCAACAACTGCTGTCAAATAAAACAAAAAAGTACAATTCAACAGTATTTCAATAATGTTTATTATTAATTTTCACAATGAGCTTGAAAGAACTCTAATAATAAAATAATAAAATATTTGTTTAGAGTACAATAAGGTTTGCTGTCATAAATTAAAAAAATAGAGCTTTTGAAGAAGGTGCAGTTTGAGTTTCCCCTTTTCAGTATGTAAACCATCTCAGCTTCAGCCCCTCTTTTCTCTCTGTTTCCCTGACTTACCTCTTTGGACTGCAGCACGTCGTCTCCTCACAGTACTCTGTTTTCTCACGCATTAAGAATCAATGATTGGCTGAGCAGCATCGCGTGGGATGACTTTCAATGCAGGCAATTGGTCCTGTTTACATACACTGACTTCCATAAAGACAAAGGAAAAGCCTGTGCAGATTAAAATAACTTTACTGTAAATACAATAAGAGTTGCACAGAGTAAAATAGAAACAGTCTGTCAGAATCTAGTAATAGGTCTGGATCCATAAAGTATAGTATCTGGGTACGGATCTAGACTGTGGTGATCTATTGGTGACCTAGGCTCTAAAACATCAGTGTGCCTTTCAGACTCTATTCCTACAAAATTGCTCAAAGAAGTTTCACCATTAATTAAGGTTTCAGTTTTATTATTTTTATTAACAGGATACCAAAGGCTTGTAAGGTGGCAGTAATTAACCCATTACTTAAAAAGCTTCTTCATCCAGCTGTCTTAGTTAATTATACACTGATTTCAAACCTTTGTGGCCCTTTGCTCCACTGGGAGCTTACAGGAATAAATTATTCTAACCTTCCTTTTATTTCAAAAATTCTCGAAAGGATAGTTGCCAGACAGTTAAGTGATCATCTGCAGAGGAACGGTGCATTTGAAGTTTCAGTCAGGTTTCAGAATTCATCACAATACAGAAACAGCATTAATGAAGGTTACAAATGATCTTCTTATTGCCTCTGACAGTGGACTCATCTCTGTGCTGGTCCTACTAGACCTCAGTGCAGCGTTCGATACTGTTGACCATACCATTTTATCACAGAGATTCGAACACACCACTGGTATTAAAGGAACTGCGCTGCAGTGGTTTGAATCATATCTATCTGATAGATTCCAATTTGTGCATGTAAATGAGGAGTCTTCTTCACACATAAAAGTTAGTCATGGAGTTCCACAGGGTTCTGTGCTAGGACCAATACTTTTCACATTATTCATGCTTCCCACAGGCAGAATTATTAGAAAACATAGCATACATTTTCATTGCTGTGTAGATGATACCCAGCTTTATTTATCCATGAAGTCAGATGATACAAATCAACTAGTTAAACCACAGGCATGTCTTAAAGACATAAGGGCCTGGATGCCCTCTAATTTCCTGCTTCTAAATTCGGACAAAACTGAGTCTCAGTCCTAAAAATCTTAGCAACACATTGTCTAACCAGATACTTACTCTGGATGGCATTACCTTGGACTCCAGCAACACTGTGAGGAATCTTGGAATCATTTTTAATAAAGATATGTCCTTCAACACTATATAAACAAAATTTAATTGAATTCTCAAGCAAGCTCCCCCACATCATTCAAAAGCACTGCTCAGCCACAGCATGTGGCCTTTTTCACACTAGAGTCTAATGAGGAGGTAATGGGTAAATGATCCCTTGTGTTAAAACAAGGAGACATGGGCACAATATTTACAATAACTCAATTATTAATGATGGAAAAGCTCCAATGTGGGCTGTCACAATTCCCCAGCTTTTATCTGCCAGAACTAAACACCTTGTTTAAAATGTTTTCTGTGGCTGTGGGCCAGCAGACAGTGTTTCCACTAGATTTTAGGGCTGTAGAGAGTGAAATTATGTCATAGTAGTACCACTTCCTTTCACACTGAAGGACAGCTTTCTTAACTGAAGTATTTCATTGTTCATTGTACTGACCTTTCATCCTGGTATTTTTATTTTTTTGAAGAGGGAATTTAACTGCTGTAGGAATACATCTAATTCTTTCTGACATCCCCTTGCTGCAGCCCATCAATCATTAATTTCCATAATGTTAATGAATTCCCTGGCAGGCTTACTATTCCTGATAGCCTCCGACAGATGTACAATAATGGAATAGTAGTATTTCTTCCTTTACTGTGACAGCAAATGAGCTCATTAGTCAATCATCCTACATTATTTTAGGACACACATCTGAGACATAAGTGTACACTGGCTGAAGGGAAGACACTATTGATCTTTCTTTTTTTTTTGCTCTGATGTTCATTGCCGCCTTTGAGTGAATCCTGTGACTGATGCAGGCCAGAATTCCTCTTCATTACTTTCCTTTCGTCCTTTGGCTCATGCAGTGAATGGTGGTTGGTCATCATGGACGGACTGGTCTCCCTGTAATGTGCGTTGTGGTCGAGGTGTGCAGAAGCGTTCTCGCACTTGCACAAATCCAGCACCTCTCAATGGAGGAGCCTTCTGTGAGGGCATGTCGGTGCAGAAGAGTACCTGCAACACAGTATGTCCAGGTAAGAGCAACAGCATATTCATCCCAGTGTTAGTGATTTTGATAAAAATCATGTTTTAGTGCTACTAATTTAGAGTTTTTGAAGCCGTCCACCCACCTTCCAGATATCAATTCAATTAAAGGTTTACAGTTGCAAGATAAGTTGTGTTTAGTTTTAAGACTGCTTGAAGCCCATACTGTTAAAGTGGTTGATTCTGCATATAGAAATCCTTTGATATTGTGGAAATGCACTTATGAGCAGATTTACATAAGATGAGTACAATACAGCTCCTATGTTTTTCCAGCAAAATCTCTAAACGGTCAGCTTTGCTTTGCACAAAAAATGGAAGCTGGGAAACAACTGCTAGCCTATTTTGTTGCCATATTCTACTTATTATAGTCTCTTTTTGGAGAAAGCTAAAACTTTAGTGAACAATAGTGTGTTTTTTTTAATAAATTCAATAAATAATATAACCAAAAACTCAGAGCTGAACTTTAATTATTGATGAATTGGTCCAAAAATACTGATATTTGTGTTCTTGCAGGGAGCTACACAGTCAAACTATTTTTTGTGCAGCACACAACCCACCATTTAACAACAAATTGTTGCTCTTATCCTTCAGTCTTTTTATAGAACTCAGATATAACCAATTTATTTATTTATGTTCATTTATTTATTTATTTATTTATGTGTAGTAACTATTAAATTTAGCCAGGTTTGCTTGCAGTCTTGATGTTAAGCAAAACCTTGCTGGCCTCAATTTCATAATTAACAGACAGAAGATGGATGGATGGATGGATGGATGGATGGATGGATGGATGGATTTACAAATCGATCTTCTTAATTCACTTTTGGCAATAAAACAATTTAGTGTATTTCCTCAAAGGTTGCTGTTTGTGGCTCAGAAATTTTGAATGTCCTTGAATGCATCAGCATATGTTTAGAAATGTTTTAGAATGCAGTAACATATACAGTATGTGACAAAAAAATTTTTTAAATGGTCTTTATGATTCACTGCTAAGATGAATTTCAAGTATCTGTAAGTAAATTTTAAGTAACTGAATTGAATAGAGAAAAGCGTCGGCTTAGAAGGCATGACACTTGTCTTAAAGCCTGGGGTAGCTTTTGTAGTAGCAGTAGTGTCCTTTGAACCACTCACATTTCACTGTGAATGCATCCGCACTAGTGACAGTGGGTTGTTATCTGAAATCTAATGCAGTGCACCAAGTGAAACAACTAATGAAGGGAAAATGTTTCGCAAAAGGAGAGACATGCAAAAATGGAAAGGGATGGAGAGAAAGAGAAGCGAAGAGTAGAATCTCAGGTTGTAAGAGGAAGAGCAGAACAACTGTTGTAGTTATCAAAATTGCTCCTCTACCCAAGCATTTTTTTTCTTCTTTTTTTTCCAAACAAGCCCAAATTTATGATTTCAAACCCTGTGGAGTATAAAGAAAAATGCTCATCAGGTTTAAAGTAAAAAAAAAAATTATCAGTTGAATACAGTGCACTCCTCCAAACATTATCTCCTCTTTGCCAAATGTCTCCTTTTGAAGGATTCTTTCTCTGCATCTGAGTTTGAACATAAACAGGATGCATTTGCTTTTAGATTAGCAGGAAGAGGGAATCTTTTAGCGCATATGGAGGAAGAAAGGAGAATTGATGGAGTCTCTCTATGCTCCAAATCAGAACCGCCGGTTTTGTACATGTTTTGACTCTTTGAGTGGCGAATAGTTTTTTTTTTAATAATGCAACTGTTACCTTGAAAGTGTTTTCCTGTACAGTTCCACATTACTATTAAAAGAATACACTTAAACTTGAAGTATGCATTTTCTAGTTTCTATTGTGCTTCACTCGTGTTTGTTTATACAGTCACATGTGCACATGTACCCACATTTGATACCTCTATTATTTAAACATGCTTCGTGTAAATTTGTATTTGTATTTGGTCCCTTAGTGGATGGTGGCTGGGGAGAGTGGAGCGAGTGGTCAGTGTGTAGTTTGGACTGCGAGAGGCAGCGCAGCAGAGAGTGTACAGCTCCGGAGCCCAAGCATGGGGGACGGCTGTGTGACGGGGTGGCGTTGGCTACAGACAACTGCACAGGCGGCCTCTGTACACAGAGTGGGTAACATCAACTCTACACTTCACTGGTTAAAAAGGAGAAAAAGAGATGGTGGTTTAGCATCATTACTGTCAGTCCCATTGTGTTCATTGACTGTGTCATTATAGACTTACTGTTCATAATTTTTGGCAGTGTGGGTTAGATCATGATTGTCATTATAATCATGCTCATTAGCAGCACCCTCTTCCATCTTCATTATTCAAACACTCTACTTCACATACATCACAAACAGTGTGCACAAACATGGATGCATACACGAGTAGTAATTGAATCAACTAACACTTAAATTATGTTGTGTGTCTGCAGATCGAAAGTTGCTACATGATGCTAAACCACAAGGTGAGTACTCATTCACTTTCATTTCTTACTACTTTCTTATTACAGTGATAAAATGTAAGAGATATCGCTCTCTGAGGTCATGACCTAGGAGACTGCATGATTATGATTGGAAAAAGGGGGTTTAATTGTTTTTTTCATAGGATGACTAAAAGTTCTTTTCGTACATAAAGTGGGGGAAATAAGTATTTGATACACTGCATATTTTGCAAGTTTTTCCACCAACAAAGAATGGAGGCCTGTAATTTTTGTCGTAGGTACAATAGATTTTGGCCCACTCCTCCATACAGATCTTCTCCAGATCTTTCAGGTTTTGTGGCTGTCACTGGGCAACATTGAGTTTCAGCTCCATCCAAAGATTTTCTATTGGGCTGATTTCTGGAGACTGGCTAGGCTAGGCCACTCCTTAGTTGCCCTGGCTGTGTGCTTCGGGTCATTGTGCTGCTGGAAGACTCAGTCATGACCCATCTTCAATGCTCTTACTGAGGGAAAGAGGTTATTGGCGAAAATCTTGTGGTACATGACCCCATCCATCTTCCCTTCAATAAGGTGCAGTCGTCCTGTCTCCTTTGCAGAAAAGAACCTCCAAAGTATGATGTTCCTATCCCCATGCTTCACGGTTGGGATGGTGTTCTTGTGGTTGTACTCATCCTTCTTCTTCCTCCAAACACGGCGAGTGGAGTTGATACCAAAAAGCTCTATTTTGGTCTCACCACATGACCTTCTCCCATGCCTCCTCTGGATGGTCATTGGTGAACTTCAAACAGGCCTGGACATTTGCTGGTGTGAGCAGGAGGACCTTGCATTCCCTGCAGGATTTTAATCCATGACAGCATAGTGTGTTACGGTCATCTTTGAGACTGCGCTCATAGCTCTCTTCAGGTCATGACAGTCATCTTGTGTTTCTTCCATTTTCTAATAATTGCACCAACAGTTGTTGCCTTCTCACCAAGTTTAGGGCTGCATAAAACGATTATTTTAGTAATCGAGTATTCTATCGATTATTCCAGCGATTAATCGAGTAATCGGATAAGAATACTTTTTTTTATTAACAGTTTATCTACATATTTTAACTTCCATAATGCAGTTTCTCGCCATGTGAACAAACAGCGGTGAATGGAGCAGCTACAAAGTTCTCTTTTCTTCACCTTAACACTTGCTGATCAGGTGCTTGATGAAGGACCTCCAGCTGTTTCACAGATTTAATGGTGGTTACTAAAAGAAAAAGCTGCTGTTTTGGACGCTGGAAAAACGTTTCCTTTTTCACTACTTGATCTCACCGTCACAGCTTCGCCTCTTTGCGCTTGCGCAGTTAAAACCGCTGCCTGCTATGAGTGTTTTGAAAAACTAGTGGCTGCGGGAGCCATGGCGCATGTGTGAGTAATGGTGTAATGCTTTGTATTCACAAGCATTCTCGAAAATACGTTTCTACTGCAGGTCTATATTTAGTCACTAATAAGGGATTAAAGTATAAAAATTAGCTAGTGCTAATGGCCCGCGCTCGCTAGCAAACCAGTTCTGGTAGCTACAGCTGAAGTAAAGACAAAAATAGCAGCTGAAATTCTCAGCGAGCACAACACACACAGACACACAGAGAGCAGTGGAGGCGTGGAAATGCATGTCAGCGACAGTTGCCACCCGTCCCGTAAAGTACGGAACACGGCATGTTACGGAGCCGTATTCCACGGAGTCCCGTAACATACGGGGTTCTGTATTTTACGAGACAGGTGTCAACTCTAGTGATGATCCACTCTGTGTTAAATGAAATCCATCGCAGCGACGGAGAGCTTTTAAGAATGTGTGCTTGTGTATACGTGAGTGATTCACACTCCAGTCCAGTAGGTGGCGGTAATGCAGTTCTATGTTGGTTTGCCAGCCCCCAATAAACCCACAAAAAAAACGTCAGCACTAATGCTGCTAATGCTAGTGAGGAGCGCCGCTTACACCGAGACAGCTGAGCGCTGCAGAGTTTAAAGGAAGCATCGACACAGTAAATTTGTGTCGATAAATTTTTAGAATCGATTTAATCGAGTTAATCGATGAATCGTTGCAGCCCTAACCAAGTTGCTTGCTTATTGTCCCGTAACCCATCCCAGCCTTGTGCAGGTCTACAATTTTGTCCCTGGTGGCCTTAGTCAGCTCTTTGGTTTTTGGGCATGGTGGAGAGGTTGGAGTGTGACTAAGTGTGTGTATAGAGGGCTTCTTAAAGAAAAACTAGCAGGTCTGTGAGAGCTAGAATTCTTGCTTGTTGGTAGATGATCAAATACTTATTTCATGCAATAAAATGCAAATTGATTATTTAAAAATCATACAATGTGATTTTCTGTTGAAGTGTACCTGCGATAAAAATTACAGGCCTCTCCATTCTTTGTCAGTGGGAAAACTTGGAAAATCGGCAGTGTATCAAATACTGTATTTTGCAGCAGAGGAGCATGTGAGAACTCAGACTGGCCATTTTCATACACAATGACCTGCAACCTCCTTATAATAAGTCCTACACCGTAAGTCTCCATATGCCCCACCCAGACAGAACCCTCAGTTAAACCAATATACAACCCCAATTCCAAAAATAAGTTAGGACACTGTGTAAAATGTAAATAAAAAAAAAACAGGATGCAATGATTTGCAGATCTTATAAACCCACATTTTTTTTCATAATAGAACATAAAAACATATCCAGTGTTTAAACTGAGACATTTTTCAAAAAAGTATTAGCTCATTTTGAATTTGATGGCAGCAACACATCTCAAAAAAGGCTGGAAAAGTAAACTGTGCTACAAAGAAACAGCTGGAGGAACATTTTTCAGCTTATTAGGTTAATTGGCAACAGATCAATAATATGATGAGTATTAAAAGGGAATCTTAGAGAGGCAGAGTTTCTCACGAGTAAGATAGGTAGAGGGTCACCAATCTGCAAAAATGCAACTGCGTTGTGGAACACTTTCAGAATAAAGTTCCTCAATTTAAAATTGTGAAGGCTTCATCTGCAGTACATAATATCATCAAAGATTCCAGTAATCTGATGAAATCTCTGTGCACAAGGGACAATCTTGGATGTCCTTGATCTTTGGACCCTCAGGTGGCACTGCATTAAAAACAGTCATGGAAATCACTGCATGGGCTCAGGAACACGTCCAGAACTCATCATCTCTGACCACAGTTCACAGAAGAAGCCATATGGGAACATGATCCAGAAACACCGCCATCTTCTGTGTACCAAGGCTCATTTATAACAGGCAGAGGCAACATGGAAAACTGTTTATACAGATCAAAATTTGAAATTCTTTTGGAAAACATGGACGCTGCATCCTCCCGACTAAAGAGGAGCGGGATTAGCTGGCTTGTTAGCAGCACTCGGCTCAGTTCAGTTCACGCAGTCCAACAGCATGGCTTTGTCAAATGGCCTGCCTAGAGTCTAGACCTCTGACCAATAGAAAACATTTGGCACATCATGAAATGAAAAATATGACAAAGAAGACCCAGGATTGTTGAGCAGCTAGAATCTTATATCACACAAGAATGGGACGATATTCTCTCAAAAAGTTCAATAACTGGTCCCTTTTTACATTTTCATTTAAATCTTTTGGTTATAATGGTACATTTTCTCAGTTTAACATTTGATGATTTCTGTGTTCTGTTGTGAGTCAAATATGGGTTTATGAGATTTGCCAATTATTGCATTCTTTTTATTTATTTTACACAGCAGCCCAACTTTTTCTGGAATTGGGAGCTGGTACAAATAAATACCAGTGTTCCCATTAGTGTAGATGTGTCTGAAGCAGACCATCTTCTGTTTGATGACTTTATGTGTCAAAACAGGTAACGACAATACTTAAAACTAATAATAACACAAGGTGATCTGTATTATCAGACTTTTTTAGCAAAATATGCTCAGACTGATTAGATTAGAAGAAAGAAAAATGCAGATTATGACCAACATATGGCATAAAAAATTCAAATCCAAGCATTCAAGGCACTCAATAAAAAGGACTTTATTTTACTGGGCTAAAGACATTAAAAATATGCAAAATGAAAGGATCTTTAGCCAGACTAGTTTTGGATTGTTTTACTGAGTTAACATTTCTCACTGATGCTTGTGAAACATTTAAAGGCATGACTTTGTGATGATTAGTGTTTTCTTTGCCCTTGGCAACAGTTTCCACATGCTCTAAGTTGTTTGCCTTGGAGAGTTACCAAGGCACTGTAAAAAATAACACAAGATGGATCAAATGTTCCCACTTTTTATTACAGTTATTACCTCAGTTTCACTTCACTTTGTGTAAATATGCTGTACACTTCCACTTATTTTGTTTTAGATAAAAGAAACTATTAAGTTGAGGCACTTAAGGTAGGTTTGGATAAATATTGAAATGCCTTTTAGTTTACAGGGCTAAAAACATTAAAAATACACCAATGTGTGTCATCTTATGGTTTGGATTACAATACAGTGATGAGTTAGTTATGAGAAAGACCTCTCTCACTATTGTTGTCACAGGTGCATCATGGGGCCAGCGCTAAAGGAAACACTGTGTGTATCTCTGAGACGCCTTTTTTAGCTCGGCCGTTTTAAAGAAAAAGTCGAGCTGTTGTCACACCCTTGGTGTCAGCAGCAGCATGTTTAGCACAAAATGTTTAACGTTGGCCATAACTCGAGAACAGTGTCACCTAGGATGTTCAAATTCACACCATAGATGCAGCTACTATATATGGTATATGGGAATTCTAAATATCACATTATAGTTTGCATCCAAATATCATGTCACATTTAACCTCTGACCTCACTTTTACACTTCACATCTGCCTTTCTTTCAAGTTGACTCCAAAATGTTTTTTATCTTTAAATGTTATCTTTAATGTTGCCAAGAGAAAGAGAATGAGCTGCCTAGTTCAGCAGGTGTAATGAGTTATTTTTACCATGTAGTTCCATTCACACCTGATTGAGAACTGTCTCATAAACACCCTCTGGGTCGATAGCAGCAAACTGGTGCAAATGCATTAATAGGAAGAGATTGGTTCTGGTTACATAATTCCACTTTTGCAGTGACAGAAATTCCTAAGTTGACAAGGATAGTTATAACAGTCAGCAGCCATTTGGTTCTGCCAGTGATTTAGCTTAACAAATCAGTAATGTTACCTTTAGAGAGCAAATTGCCCTGAAATAGGAGCAATCAGCTGCCAAGCTGTAAATCACAGGTGTGGTCATGTAAAATAACACCGCATGACTCACTGTGAATTGGCCCATACTGAAGAACATAGAAAAACTGAGGTGAGTTTAATTAAATACATATGTTTCAACAAACAGACACATTTCACATAAAAGAATACCAATGATTAATATTAGCAACTTGGGAATCAAATTCATTTCTATTTAATGGATGTTTGGCTAGGCTGTTTGTTTCACTGAGTGAGTGCAACATTTCTCACTGATGCTTCTTATCCAGCTCCCACTGAAACATTTAAAGGAATGGCGTTGTGCTGTTTGCTGTTTTCTTTGCCCTTGGCATCCATTTCCACATGCTGTATGTTGTTTGACTTAGAGTGTTACCAAGGTGCTGTAAAAATAACACAAGATGCATCAAATGGTCCCCGTTTTGATTACGATTATTACCACACTTTCAGCTCTGTGTTAATATGCTGTACACATCTACTTATTTTTGATTATGTCAGGTATTGCATTTCAAGTCAAGCTCTTTGTGGCTAACCACAGTAAATCCATTGTTTTATGCATTATTGCTGTGTAGGGAAATGCTACTGCATAGCTTGCAGAGGGAAAAATCAATTTGCCCATTTTCCTTATTTGTCCTTTCACACAGTTATGTGTTCTTGTTTGTCAGAAATGGGGAAAAGAATGCGACCAGGCTGCCAAAACTTCCCAAGCCCTCAATTAACCTGCCACTGTAGCTGTTAATACCGCTTTGCATATTTTGTCAATTTCTCCTCATTTGAGCTTTAGGCTACTTAGAGGATTTCTCAGCATGTCCTGTTTTAGCGCAGATCTCATTATCTTTCAAGAACAAGCTAGCAGCTCCTTTATTTCCCCACTCATTCGTTTGCTTTGTAGAGTTGGACGCCACAATACTGGTGGGACCAGATAGAGCATAATCGCTGCCGATGAGCTAATTTAATGAATTGGTTTTGTCACATTATCCCAGTGGAACACAGAGAGCCTCCAACACCAGAGCCAAGCAGTGTTTGAAATGACAGTCAGGTGTTGGGTTGATTATAATCGCCTTCCTTCCAAGGTTCCTCATTAGTAACTTTAACACTGAGGGAGGGAACAATGAAGCTGTGCATCAGGAGGTAGGGCATACAAAGAACAGAAATCAAAAAATGCACTAAAGCAGCATAAAACCAGACTTTCCACTTCCACAGCAGCGGATGTTCCTAAGCAACACAGATTGCCAGTTTATTTTGGAAGAAAATGTTTCCTAGCATCCTAATTAACCACAGCAGATTTAGAAAACGAATTTAAGAAGTCATTCAAAATCGTGCTTCTTTTTCTCACTCATTCTGACTTTCCAAGGTGTGGAGAACAGCAGTGACGTTGCCCTGTATTCAGGCCTGGCTGCAGGGGTGGTGACAGTCGTGCTGCCATCATCGCTGTCACTCTTTACCGACGGAGCAGAGTGAGTATGGTGTGGATGTCATTGACTCCTCCGCCCTCACCGGAGGCTTTCAGTCCTTCAGCTTCAAGACCTCTCGTCAAGGTGAGCCATTAACTGTGACTCTCAAAAATCAGAGACAGTTTGCTCTCAAAATTGTGTCATAAACACTTCAATCCAGTGAGAACTTTGTGCAAAATCTAAACTTCTAATTTTTAAAAATAGCAGAGAGTGAATACATTTCTGTTTTTCTTGCAAATAGATCCAAACATTGGTTCCAAAGCCAAATGTGCATCATTTATAAAGCTCCTTGTAAAAGTTTAGGATTCATGTTGAGCAACGTTTCACTGTATGCATGCACAACATGTGGAATAGCTAATCAGTGTACAGAATCATACAGCAAGCTGAGTGTTTAATTTGTTTAAGTCACTTTCAGCTTTGGATTATAAAAGGAAGAATTTAAAGAATTATATGGGATATGCAGAGTGTTTAACTTGTCATTAGAAAGTGCAGAAGAATTGTAAATAATGAGATTAGAAATTTCAAAGAAACCCAAATACATAAAAGAGGTTTATGGGGTCTTGAAGAGCCTCATCACTGTGTATAGATATAAACAGAAAAGTTTGTTGCACTTGACTTTGCAGTGCGATATTTAAAGGGCAGTTTAAAACAAGTGACACAATCTCTGTGGCACCTCTACACCCACCCCGCTACAAATGAGTTGAGCTGTATTCTTGCTAAACTCTATGGATCGAACATGCACAACGACCAGCATGTACAATTAAAAATGCATTACAGTGCATCATACTATAAAATACAGCATCAAATGTGAATGTTTTTATTGCCTTTTTATTTTGGTTGTTTTGATGATTTAAGGAACCACAAAAAAAAAAAAATCCCTAAAAATTAAGGCTGCAATTTTGCCTGGTAATGCAGAGAGCTGGCATAAAATTAGGCATTAAGAGCCATTCTCCCACACACATAAAAGCAAAACACAGAAAAAGAACAACACATAGACATACAGTTATGTGAAAAGGAAAGTACATCCTCAGTTCTAAGGTTTTACATTTTAGGATATAACACAAAATCATCTGTTCCTCACTTGGTTCAGAAATTGTTTTAATACAACCTCTGAAGAACAGCACATGACATGTTAAACCATGTCGTCATTTTTAGTTGTGGAGGAATTTTGGCACACTTCTATACAGTGTTGCGTCAGTCCGTTAAGGTCTGTGGGTATTTTGTTTGCACAGCTCTGTTAAATTCCCTTTACAGCATTCAGTTGGTTTGAGGTCTGGACTTTAACTGGGACACTGCAACACCTTGGTTCTTCTCTTTTTCAGCCATTGGTGTTATTGGGATCATTGTCCCTGTTGAATGGCCCCATTTGGATTGAGTTTTAGCTGTCAGACAAATGGCCTCACATTTGGCCCTAGAATACTTTGGTATACAGAGGAGTTCATGGCTGACGCAATGACTGCAAGGTGCTCAGGTCCTGTGGCTGCAGAATGAACCCAAGTCATCAGCCCTCCACCACCGTGCTTGACAGTTGGTATGAGGTATTTGTGCTGATAGTCTGTGTTTGTTGTTTCCCAAATGTGGTACTGGGCGTTATAGCCAAACGTCTCCACTTTGAGAAGAGGAGTTCTCCTGGCAACCCTTCCAAACAAGCCATACTTGTTCCATATTTTTTCTATTTGCTGTCATGAATTTTAACATTTAACATGCTAACTGAGGCCAGCAGAGTTTGAGATGTAGCTCTTGGGCTTTGTGCTGTTGCTCTGAGCTTTGCTGGGTCTGATGTTTGGGTGAATTTACTGCAACTGCTGGAAAGTTTGAAAACTGTCTTGAATGTTTTCTACTTGTGTGTAATCTTTCTCACTGTAGAATGGTGGGCTTCAAATTGTTTGGAAATGGCCTTATAATCCTTTCCAGATTGATGGGCAGCAACATTTGATTCTCTAAAATGATTGCTGATGTCTTTCCTCGTTGGCATTCTGTTAACAAACACCTGAATCCTCCAGACCAGCAAACTGAAAAAACCTCTGCTTTTAGAGAAGTGCTCACACTTCCTGATGTTCAATCAATCAAGTGCTTTCAATTAGCAGCACCTTCTTACCTCACCCACCTTCTTAAGTCCTATGGAAGCAGTAAGGGTGTGTTTAGTTTAGTCACAAGCTGCTTCTATGTTTTGTCTTAATTTTGTTAACAGTGGCACTGTGTGGTATGCCACAAGTTGTTCATGTCAAGTTACCTAATTTCAAGACCTGCTAAGGACCAGATGATTGATGATGTAAATTGGTTTTTATTGGATTGTATGAATGGAGCAGGAATTAGTTTTGTATTCAAATATGAGTAAAATAAAATGTTATTTATACAAACATATATAAACATAAAGACAAAATGTTACCCAACAGCAAGTTAATTAACCACATAATAAGGTAATTTTATGTCAGTAAGCCCAGCCATGCAGTTTTGTATTTATATGTATTTGTATGATATACCCACATTAATTATTAACATGTTTAAGGGCCAGAATTGAGTTTGTTTATATGAGACATCTGAAGCTTCTTTCTGTCTGTGCTGTAGTGCCAATAAATGTCCAATAACATCCAGCTTGTAGTGCATTTATTACTTTATTGCAAACATCAGTATAAAGCGAGCATTAAAATTCTAAACAATTGCATAATTTCACTTTTATCCATTAACTCGGGCTCTCTTAAGTACCATAACTTCAGGAGAGCTTTGAGAGGTTATCAGATAATGTCTCATTTTTTTGGTATTGTATGCTGTTTTGGTATTGTATTACAAAACCTCGATTAATAATTCATGGTTATAAAATTAAAATGTTAATTTATTAGTGTTATTTCTTTTTTTTCGCTGAGCATCATAACAAAGTATTTGGGGTCCCAAGTTTCTAAATGAAGAAACATCAGAGCTCCGTCGCGTGCTACGTTTTACTCAGCAGATTGAGGCATATTTTTGCAAGGCTGGCATTATGGGTCGCCACAGCAGCAGCCCTCAGCAGGGCATAATAAAGTTCATTTTGATAACACAGCAGGAGCCAGGGAAAGCTTTAATCTTGGTCCCTGTTCACTGTGTTAGAGGTGCTAAAACAGCCAAGCCTCCATAACATTCATACGTGTCCTCCCCTCCTTGTATGTTGCACCCCGCTGTATGCTGCTGCAGTTATCATTTCATCACGATCATTTCATTTCAATACTTTTTTGTAGTCACGTTTTTCATTATGAGTAACTGTAAAAACAGCTCACCCAATAAAATTATTGGGCAATTTACAGTACTTTGCTCATCAGGAGATACCCACACTCTGTACACGGTGTCTTCGGGTTTTATTTAATGCTTGCTTGAAGCAGCTGTCAATGGGTGTTGTTCATTATGGTAACATCTCTGCACGCCTTACTTCACTTTCATCTCTTCGCCTCTTAGTTCCTCCCAGCGAGGATGTGAGATAGAGATGCGAGGAAAAGATGTGAGCATGAAGGAGCCATAGCTGTCAAATGAGAAGTCTTTGCTTCCACAGCATCAGTTTTAAGCAGCATTAGTTACATCAGCGACACGCTGCACAGCTGGATAATATGTCATATGGACAGATTCAAATGTCCACAGAAATTCTTCTCTTTATTTAAACTCATTAACACAGCCAATAAGTCACTTTATTGCTTCTGATCTTGTAATTCAAGCATTAATAAAAGATGCTGTTTTGTTTGATGCTGCAGTTATTGCGATTAAATTATATATTCTTTTTTTTTTTTTGCATTTTTGGCCATAGCAGCTTTTGTCTACAGTGGAGAGTGACAGGAAATGGGGGAAAGATACAGGGGAAGACACGCAGGCAAATTGGCGACGGGCCGGGACGCGAACCCGCACCACCCGCACCGCAACGTGGCGTATGTGGTCGCCAGCTTCACCACTAAGCCACCCAGGCGCCCTAAATTATATATTCTAATATGTTACAGACACTATATTGCCAAAAGTGTTCACTCACCCATCGAAGCCATTACATTCACTGAAACCAAGCACCTAGGCATTCAGACTGCTTCTACAAACATTAGTGAAAGAATGGGTCGCTCTCCAGAGCTCAGTGAATTCCAGCGAGGTAATGTGATAGGATGTCATCTGTGCAACAAGTCCAGACGTGTAAATTCCTCACTACTAAATATTCCATAATCAACTGTTAGTAGTATTATAACAAAGTGGGAGTGATTGGGAATGACAGCAACTCAGCCACAAAGTGGTAGGCTACATAAAGCCACAGAGTGGGGTCAGGAGATGCTGAGCGCATAGTGCACAGAGGTCACCAACTTTCTGGAGAGCCAATCGCTACAGACCTTCCAAACTTGATGTGGCCTTCAGATTAGCTCAAGAACAGTGAGCAGAGAGCTTCATAAAATGGGTTTCCATGGCTGAGCAGCTGCATCCAAACCTTACATCACCAAGCACAATGCAAAGTGTTGGATGCGATGGTGTAAAACACACTGACCCTGGACTCTAGAGCAGTGGAGACGTGTTCTCTGGAGTGATGAATAACGCTTCTCCAACTGGCCAATCTGATGGATGAGTCTGGGTTTGGTGTGGAAGAACTTGACTGGTCTGCACGGAGTCCTGACCTCAACCTAGAAGAACACCTTTAGGATGAATTAGAGTGGAGACTGTGAGCCACTCCTTCTTATCCAACATCAGTGTCTGACCTCAGAAATGTGCTTCTGGAAGAATGGTCAAAAATTCCCATAGACACTTCAAAACCTTATGGAAACCTTAAGAATGGGATCACTTAAGTTCATATGTGTGTGAAAGCAGACTTTTGGCAATAAAGTGTAGAAATAAGAATAAGAAATACTTTATTTATCCCAATTGTGGGGACATTTCTGTATTACAGCAGCAAAAACATGAAAAACAACTTATATCACATACTGTGTTTATGGGTTGATTTATATATATATATGAGACTGCAAAGTAACCAATGTGAAAATAATCTCTTTTGTTTCTTCAATTATTTTTTTCAGTTGGATCCCAAAGTCAAAGGTCTTTTTAGTTTGGTTTTAGTTTAGATTACATTAGTTTCAGTGTCAGTTTTAGTTGTATTAATTAGAATATGGTTGGTATTTATTAGGGGCAGACTTAAAAAGTTCAGAATAGTTGTTGCAGCATAAATAAAACTTTGTGAGAACAGTTTATTCGCAGTTTCTTAGACATAAACATCTTCATGAAATCCTCACCAGGCTGGTTGTATCGACTGCATTTTTGTTTAGTTTTGGAAGCTAACAATATCATTTCAGTTTATTTTCTTTTTTCTAAAGTCTAGATTTGATTTGATTTTTTTCAGTTAACTAAAATGTTTTTCACACTATGTTAGTTTTTGGTTTAACTGTAATAGCCTTGGTTTAAAGTCATGTGTTTATCAAGTAGCACATTCTTTGCAGTCAATAACAGCCTGAAGTCTGGCTCTCTCAGACCTTTACTTTACTGCTTGTTTCTGGTCTCTCTGCCTTCAGTTTTGTTTTCAGTAACTGAAAAGCATGCTGTTTATACGTACATGACCCATTCCTGCTTCAGATCATGAGCTGTTCCTTTTCCATACTTTACGATTCCCATCAAACTTGCCAATCAAGTTAATCTTGGTTTTATCTAGACAAAGATTTATTCTTCTTTTTTCATTTCTTCTTTTTAAGAATACACCAGATTTGGAGACTCCTAAAACGGCCTTACCTGGCCTGGCTCGTTATCTGTCTAATTACTTTCGAGCCTTTGAAAATGGAGTCTATGTAAAAAAAAAAAAATGGCTGTAATTATTAAACACTTTAATACTTTTGTCAAACCCCTTGAATTAAAACTGAAAGTCTGCACTTCAGTCACATTTTGATTGTTTGATTTAAAAAATCCCCAGTAGTTGTCAACAGAGCCAAAATGTTTTAGTGTCCAAAAACCTACCTCCCTAAACCAAACTAGAATTTCAATTATCAGGAAAATCAATAGCGAAATCAATAACAGTGTCACTTCTAAATGAGTCACAGTAAGATGTATGTCTTGTTTTCATTGTATTATAGCAATAGCCAAAGATGGAAAAAATGTATGTGTGATGACAGACTCGTTAGGTTTTATTGCTGGAGATGTGGGCCCTCGTATAATTGCTGACATGCATTTGCTTTTTCTCTGTGTTTCAGCAAATCCTCTGCTTATTAATTCATCCATGCAACCTGATCTGACAGTGTCACGTACCTACACCAGCCCCATGTGTTTTCAGGACTCCATTGACAAGGAGCTAATGGCTGAGCGCTCACTCCTTGACCCATTGCCTGATCTTAAGGTTAAAGGTTAGAAAACCGAAATCTTATGAAAGTCCATGTCTGTGATACTCAGTTGCTTTTGAAAGGGCAAGACTTGCAGAGAAGTGAACAGCTCTGTGGAGGCACTAGGAGGGATAATCCATCTTACTTTGGATCTGTTTTTCTCCTAAGGTGGTCTCTAGGAGAGCTTATAAAGGAAAAGAAAATGTCAGCGTTCAGGGCATCGGGAACGAGCCATTCGCCACTGCATGTTCTTGTTTGTTGCTGTCGCTTGCTAACTTTTTTTTTCTTATTCATAATGGTGGCATGATTACCATTCAAAATCAAGGTGATCTTTGAAAAAACTGACCCTTAACTGTAAAAAAAAAGAAGAAGAAGAAGATTTTTCTTGTACTAAGTATGATTTTAATAAGTTGTTCTTATTAAAGTCAAATCTCTGTTTGGCTGTAAGCCTACATACTGTTGTAATTGGCTAATGATATCAAAAGACTATGCCAGCTTACATTACAGCAGATCGACACACAAATTAAATCCCGTTTCAGTTGCTCTTGTCTTTGTGGGTTTGTTCAGGATAAATGAAAGGCTCCACCCTCCAAACTCTTTTAAGTGCAGAGTGTTGCAATTACTACAGCCCCAGGCATACACTTTTTACCTTGAGGCAAAAAGCTTGACAGTGACAGGCTTGCTGAGACTTGTTAGTTAGGTCTTTGCTAAGCTATGACTGAGCAGTTAGTGTTTAGAGTAGGGGTTTAGTAAACAGTTTTGGAGTGATTTGCTTTTGCAGTCAAGGGGAAGGTTTAAAAGCTTTAAAAGTGCCATTTTCCTGCTATTGCATGTTTGACCTGAAAAAATGTGTTAAAGCAACGCTAATTCTAATGTCACAGCGCTTTCACTGTATCCTCAGGGGTGACAGAAAGGGCAGAGTACCACGTCATGTCCCACCCCCAGACATTTCCAAGGGGCCTGGCTCCAGACTATAGAGGGGTTGCAGTGGGGACAACACTGGGCAGAAGAAGCAAAAACCTTTTCAGTCCACACATCTCTCTGACTCCACGCCTGCCTCTGCACAGAGCAACTGCAGTGTTTGGCCATGCTGGAGGCAGGCTCATGGTACCCAACACAGGTGAGCCTACAATGAGGCAATTATCATTCGATGTCTTCCTGCTGTAGAGTATGTCTAGACTTCAGCTCCTTCCACATATAGCTAAAAAATTTGCATTTTTTAAGTTGTTTGACCTTGTCAGAGTGGATCTGTAGCAAAAACTGAGGAAAAAGTCACATAGTGAGTAGGTGCCGTGATTATGAAAATATTGTTTACTGAAATGATGAAGTTAGACAGCACTGGCATTTTTAGCCAACCGGTGCTTAGTGACAAGAATGTTTCTGATCACAATAAATGCTTAACTTGGAGGTTTTTTCCTCTCACATAAATTAAAATTAAAAAAGCCTTTTAGCAATTTTTTAAAGCACATAACACATACTGAAGAAATATAAACAACTGTATTTAATGTGCTATTTAGTCTATTGCATTATGCAGACAGCTCTTTCTTGTGGCCTACATTCATCATTGTGTCTCCTGAGGGGCTTTATGTACTGCTGGATTGGCAGTAATTGTTTATGATACAGTAGAATGTTTTGCATATGTCTTTGTGTTTAAGAGGGAGAGATGTCTGCGATGCCTGTTTCTGTGCATGTTTGTGACTAAGAGATTGCTGCCAGCGTTGAATCACAAGGGGACATGCTTCCGTGACCTTTTTCTGGGGCCCATCACCCCTCTGGCTGTCACCTTCACTAAACAGACCTGACAGCCGAGCAGGTGTGTGTCATATGTGTGCATGTCTGGTTGTTTGTTGATCAGCATGCCTCCTTCTCTGCAGGTATCAGCCTGCTGGTGCCTCACGGGGGGATTGCAGAAGACACTACCTGGGAGATGTACATGAGCATCAACCAGGAGGACAGCAGGTGAGGGATTCTCACTGAGGTGGTGCTTGTCTGCTTCTTAGTCTGCTCTCTTTTAATCCTTCAGCACCACATTGCTCATCCCTCTTCCTGCCACCTCGTCTCCTCCTCCTCCTCTCTTTGCAGAACAAGTGCCACAAACACAAAGACAAGCACGAAACCTCTCTTATGAAGACTACACAGTGACATGTACTGTACACATGCAGATGCACATATTCCCACCCAGCATGCGGTCCTTGCTCATCTTGCAGACACTACAGGGGAGGACATGGTGTGTCACAAAATACATTGGCAGCTGTAGACAGACTGCATTAGTGCCTTAAGCAACTGTCATAGCAGAAGACTACACACTCCATGAATCTGGGAGACTGTTTTGTGTTTGCAGACATAACTGTGACAATATCTCTGCCGATTTTGACTGGTTAGAGTGATGAACTTTGTAAAAGCATGATGGTGGGTTATATTGATTAGGTAGACAGAGACAGGGCATGGTATGTGTCAGAATTTGGAGGACTGTTATCTGCGAGCAGAAATCTATTTCTGTAACTTGTTTTTCACAAAGCTATCACTTTAGGAGAAAATAGCTTGATAGATAATAACTCTGCAAAAGGGGTCTAATACCTTTGGCTTCCATGCAACAGAGCTTTGAAAGCTATCTGACAACCAGATGTCAGTGTTTGGACATGTTCTTGATTCAGAGCAGACAGTATCAACATGTCAGTATGACTGTGTGAAGCCCTGCTAGCTAGCTGTCACCCCAACAACACCGCTTACCGCCAGTGCTTCTCAATGAAATTGGATTTCTGCATCCAAGGGAGAATCATAAGTGACATCTAAAATTCAGCTGTCTTTTCACCTCAGTTCCAGCCACCCTTTTAGTGCCTGGGGTCATGTGGGAGAGGAAGCATATCAAAGGTCACATATAGGTTGTGGCTCAGAGCTCAGTTAGTGGGATGGTTGCACACTCCCCTGCCTTAAGTCTCCCCAATTCAGCCAGACTGTTGCCCTCCAAGCTCCTGCTTTGCTCTGATAAGCCCGATGCTGTTTACTTCTCTGGCTGCCGCTTAAGAAGCTGCAGGAGCCGTGCACCACTGAGCTGTCACTCAAAGCCTATCTTCTGACAGCCACAGAGTCCAGGGGAGAAATTGGATGCTTTCTCCCCATTCAAACCTTAGCCATCTACATAAGACGATGCTTTCCTCTGCAAAGAATAGGAATCGATCAGCTGGGGCTCAGTTTCATGTGTTCACAAGAGCTGCCATCCATCCTCTGGGCTTCACTAGGTTGTTTTGTGTGTGATCTTCTTTAGCTCAACAGGAGACAGAGGGTTGTTCAAGGACAAAATGCACCTGATATTCTGCATCTTGCAAAAAAGTTCGAAGCGTATTTACTAGTCAGGGACTTATTGTTCTGCAGTGTCAGTTATATCAGTCCAGGCTACCTTTAAAATTTGATTGGCAGTTGTTTTTGGTTGAGTTGATCTACCGGTACTTTTCTAAGCTGCCTCAGCCACAGACCCTCAGACCTCCATAATGAGTCTTCCCACTAAGAAACCAGCATGTCACACATAAAAATAATATAGGCTTATTGTTACCTATTCACCCTATTCAGCAGTTGTGTGTTTGGCCACCGAATGTCTCCAACATCGCCTAAAAGAAATACCTGTCTGCCAGGCCCCACAGGTGGGGCCACTTAAGATGGGGGAGTGGGGAGTGGATGGGGGGGTGGATGACCAGGGTAAAAATATGGAGTAAAACTTGGTTAAAAGAAAATGCTTTTTGTAGGAAAAGCAAACACTCTCATACTGCCTAATACTAAACCAATTTTTTTATTATTAGTAATTGATTTAAGAAAAGTGGAGCGTGAACCTTTTTTTTAGTCACTGAATTTTTGAAAAGCTGATGAAGTTATTAACTGTATTATTATTTTATTGTAAGGTTTTGACTTTGTAATTTTCAGGAGTTGTTACTGAAACTATCAAATGCTTACATTCAAATAAGTATTAAAGGGGAACTCACATTATATTAGATACTGAAGTCTGTCTCATGGTGTTCCTTGTTACCTTAAGTTTTATTATTTCATCCAGCCAAAGGACTGATGAGCTCATGCTATGGCGATGTGTTGTCATCCATCCGTTTGTGCACAAGAATCGCTTCTCCTCCCAGAGCATTGGTCAAAATTTACCTAAAGGGTCCAAATTGCGATTGTGGGGGGCAGTAATCTGTGCAGATGAGCTACTACAGAGAAAAGTCAACAGCTGCTTGTTGACTTTTCTCTGGTTTCTGAGTGTTTTCCTTCCTCTCTCTGTGTCTTCTTGTTTGTTTGCTTAAGTTTCTTCCTCTTATTTGATTTTCATTAAATTTTTCATCATGTGGCTTTTTATTTTTCACATCCCCCTGTTGTGCTCTTTCTCATTAGTGTCTAATTGAGTTCACCTGTGCTTTATTGCCACTTTTTCCATGTTGTGCATTTTGTCTGCGTGTCTTTGTCACATAATTGTGTTACCTGCCTTTGTTCCTGCTGCTTCTTATTTTCAATTTGGAGTTGCCTGCTAGCTTCCAGCATTGCTTTTTTATATAAATCTTCCCAAAAGACTTCAAGATCCTTTTACTTAACTGGTTATTTGTCACTTGGTTTCCTTTAGGTTTGTTAAACAATTTTACATTAAAAAAAAAAAAAAAAAAATTTGGGGGGCTGCACAAAACCCATATACAGTGCTTTATAACTGTACACAGCTGTCGCATAGCTGTTTGCATAATATTTGTAGAATATATATCTATACTAGAGACACAGAACATATTTTGTATACTAAGTTTTCATTTTTACCACAAACATTCTTTTCCTGGCTATAAAAATATAATCTGCATGGTCAGATAATAATTTGTTTGTATTTCCAGGATTTATGCCCCCTTTAGCTAAAATTCCAACTAATGAGGCCAGTTCTGTTCCTGCAATTCTGTCAAACAGCATACGGCTGTGACAGCTTGAAAGAAAGACTGTCAAACACTAACAGGGAATTGTGAAAATATCATTTGCAAGTGCGACTTGAGGGGGAAAAAAAGATGCATTACACTGGATGGTGTTTTATTGAAACCAGAAAAGAGAAGAGGTGTGACGTGTCTTCTGCGTATATGAGACAAGGCTTAATCATTAAAATACACTTTAACCGTCATCCTGGAGTGATATTTCTTTGTTCTCATAAACACAATCAGAGTTGCTAAATAACCATCTTTAATCTTTGCTCACAGGCAATCCGGATAATTACCATAGTCTCAGCAGCAGGTAACCTTGGTTTCCTCATAGCTAAGGGCTGATTAGCACAAAAGTGCAGCTGCAGGGCTAAGGTGCTACTGGGATGTGTGATTTTATTTTTAGACTGCGGATCATAACCTCTTTTAATTTTTTTAGTGTTGATTGGTAACAGCATAATAGAGAGGGGATAAAAAGCTTCACACATCAATCTGCACCAGAAATTGTTAAGATAACAGGAGGCGAACAGTCTCAACCAAACATCATGCAGCGTGGGAACGCTACCCTGTCTGCACGCTGACACATGTGAACACGCTCTTACACCATCGCTCACCTTTCCACCTCTATCTTAGTCATAAAAAAAAGTTGTCATGCATCTGCAAGGCTGGAAACCCTGCTCCAACTGAAGTGCTGTTTCTTGAATTAAATCTGCCAAAACTAAGTTTACTTGTTATTTCTGTGGCTTAAAATATGCTCAACATTATTTGTTAACAGTGCATATGCTCAACACTTTGGAATGCCACCGCCCGCTAAATGTAGCATAAAGAAAAGTAATAGATGTTTTCTGAGACGCCATTACATCACCATCTTCTGTGTCAGGCAATAATAGCTGCGATCAAGAGCAGCCTTTCAAAATTAAAAGTGCATTTTGTGTTTAGAAATCTGGTTACTGGGGAAACGAGTGGCTGGGTCTGGTGTTTTTTTGTTTGTTTGTTTTTTATATATCCTGCTCTGACATTTACTGTGCATGTGTGCACAAAAGTACCAACTACACTCTAAAAATCAGAGTAACTGTATAAGAGGCGCACGAATCCTGAATTAAACTCTACAGGAGAATTCTGCAACAGCAGAGATGGTGGTAGAAGCATAACTTTCAGAGGGAACAAAAGTTCATTAAACCTCAGATTTGATTCATGATTATTTGCATGCAGTTTTCTGTCTGGGGGATAACTTAAATTAGTGTAGTGGTTTATACATTTGCCTCACAAGCAAAAGATCCCTGGTTTGATCCTGTGAGAGGTGAAACAAATCCCTTGTGGGTTGTGTCAGGAAGGGCATCTGGTATAAAAAAGGTGCCAAATCAAATATACGCAGCAACCCCTCGTGAATACGGGAGCAGCTGAAAATAGCTTTAAAGTTCATTTAGATAATACTTCAAAATAACTGCCCCAAGACGGCTGCCAAGTTTTGCAAAAATCTTGCTCAGATACAACTTTTGACTTAGTTATCCACAAGTCAGGTGGAACACTTTGTGTATTACAGTGGCCCTGAGGTGCAAAATGACATTATACAAAACACAGTAACAAAAAAAAATGGACAAAATCCAACTGCATTAACTGCATTTCAAAAACTAAATGATTTTTTAATGTATTTTGTCAAATGTTCTTGTGTTTTTTTGTATTTTGCTGTTATGTTTTCTGTTTCTGTTTTAATGTTGTGTTTTTGCACCTGAGGGCCGTTGTAGCTCATGTGTTTACATGAAAAATGCAGTCTATAAAAATTATGCTTTCAGTGTGTGTGTTGGTGTTTTCCATATTTGTGCAGATGTGTGCAGCTCCATGTACGCCTTACACATTAGTAATGCATCTGTGCTGGCCTGTCATGGTCAGTCCCTGCTGCAGCTGTATTAATGACCCTGAGAAATATCCATGCTGCGCCTGTGACAACAGCCCCAATATCGTGTCCTGTGTATGTGAGGTGTCCAGCCAGGCCAGCTGTATGACTGATGGTGGTCCCATTGATTACTCTCAGTCTTCAGGGCTTCCAGCCAAGATTGGGCTCCTGGCCAAGAGCAGCTTGGCCTGGCTCATCTGTCACCAGGCTGGCCTGAGCAGGCTTCATAAGCCCCATCGACCCACAAAGCTTACACGTACTGTGCTAAAGCCTGTCCTCCCCAGCCTCACTGTCCATTAGTCTTGGTGCTTTAATCTCCCTCTATCTGTGTGTCTGTGTGTCAGCTAGTCAGCAATTGATTCATTATGAGTATCCAAGGATTTGAGTTTACTTTGTTCATAGGCAAGGGTCACACTCTGAAAGCTTGTTTAAGCAGTGATTCATGAATAGATAGATTCTTGCTTTTTATTTTTATGTTGTAACAAACTCAAGTGATTTTTTTTTTTCAGCTTCATTAAAATGAGTGCGTGGAAAGCATTAATTTTATCATAAATGTTATCTAATAAAATGTATCTTTACCTCTTTGTGTACAGTGCTGTGTCTGAGGATGGGCCAGAGATCTTTTTGAGCCCTGCAGTGGCATACGGCCCACCAGGCCTCGATCTCTCCTATCCAATAGCCATGACCATAGCCCATTGTGCGGAAGTTGCTGCTGATAACTGGACCATCCGGTTAAAGAGACACATCCAAGACAACAAGTGGGAGGTGAGCAAATTCTGCTACCCTTCACCTGTAGTTAACATGTTTGAATTTCCTTCTGCAGCATAAGAGCAGAATGGGAACAAGCCCAAGCACACATCTTTCACTAGTGCCCGGAATATCAATAGCATCAGATAAACTGCTTCGACCTACTTTGATGAAAATTTTCATCCTGAACTGTAGTCATGCAGGCAAGGAGCTGATTTCAGGGTTGCCAGCTTAGATTTGCCATTCTGCATAAAATTTAGCCTTTCAAGCTCTACCTCATGCGTCATTTGCATTTGGTCTGACATTTCTTTTGGATGTAAGACAGACACCTCAACATGAGGTCAAAAACAGATAAAACCCAGGGAGTGTGCTTTTTTTAAAAGCTTTAAGACGTTACTGCTCTAAATGTATTATCGTGCTATTTCTGTGATTGCTACTTTTTGGATTTTTTTTTTTCTTGCTTTTAGGTCTTTCAGTGGAATAACACCTCTGGAAAGCCCTTCCACTTCACCCTATAGAGCTATTTGACAGACCTGCAGAAGAACACTCAGCTATCCACGTTCAATCCAAACACCCTCTATTCATTTTCTTGTGTTTTCTTGGCAGAGTACACACATCTAAGATCTTTTCAAAGATCTTTTAATGTTTAGCTAACCTCATCAAAAACTTCTAAGAACCTTATTGAGGTAGAGCGACCCCGGAGCTACTGAGTTTGCTTGACCTTGGGGGTCTGTGACTCTCTACCACCCGGGTCTTTCACTCTATGTGACATTTACACAGATGTAATTTGTCAGCAGACGTGTTGCTCAAAAGGAAGCTATCAAAAGACCTGATGGAAGCTATATGCCAACAGAGAGGAGTGAATAGAAAAGAAAGGACGCAACAGACAAAAAGAGACGGGCAGGTTCTGGGAGGAAGGCAGAGAGATTCTTTGAATGTAAAGCTGTGGACCATCTCTGTCACTGAGAAATAATGAGACCTTTATCTCAGACAGGATGCTTACTCAAAACCTAATCTCTGGAATTAGTGGTATAATGGGAGATGGAGGTCTCTCTTCCACTCTTTCTTTATTTCTTTCCTTCTCCCACCTCCTCCTCTTCTTCACTGTGCCTGCCTCTCAGTGCCATGCCCATTAAAGTCTGCACTTTTGTACACTAGATTTTGACGCTATCATTTCTCCCTGGCTGCCTGGCGGGGATGAGCTATGTCGTGGAGATCCTTCATGTCTGCTTCAGCGCTAATGGGGCAGGTTTAGGAAGCTATGGGACACTAAATTACCCTACATTGCTTTATATACCTCAGTCAGGCCATATGCAGAGGGGACCTGTGGGTCACAGTTATGTTCCAGAGGTGATTTAGGAAGAATTGAGCACAAGATGAGTAGCAATTGGCCGTCGGATACAACTGCGCCCTGCTAATCCATTTTGTCAGTGTTACTGTATCCCCATCTGTTTAGTGAGATGTGTCATTATTCATTTGGCCCTCGTTCAGCTTTGCACAGCTCCTGGTCCTGTTTAAGTCTATGTATGAGGGAGAGTTTCCAAGTTACTGTCTGTGAAGTGTCTTAATAAAATCCTTGAAAAATGCTGATCAGTGGCTCTGTGAAGTGCATGGCTTTTTAAATTCTTCTGTTTGTCTTTATTTTCTACAGGAAACACAAGTAAATAAGATGTTGCCCAAACAGTCAGTTTTGAAAACCATTGCCTCACTTAAGCTAATACAGGCTGAATGTGGTTAAGCTTTTAGTTTGATCATGAGCTTAAAGCAGGTTTTTCTTTCAGCAAACAACAAAAATACATATCTGTATGTATATTTGTGTATAGATATGTATTTCTTCAATTATGGATGTTACACTCAGCACTGTCTGCAGAACATATAGCACAGCTGAGCAGATAGTGATGCAGAGTCAGGTGGTGCCTTCATATTAAGTTGCTAACAAGTGAAATGCATTACTGAAAAGCTAAGAGTAATTTAAGAGGATCAGACAGATATGTCCTAGAGCCACTGAGACTGTTTCACCTTGGAGGGGCTGTGACTCTCTTCCAGCCAGGTCCTTTCATGCCTTCTGACATTTATACAGATGTAATTTGTCAGCAGATCCATTGCTCAAAAGGAGGCAATCAAAAGATCCATCACTGAAGGCAGGTATATACCAACAAGAGACGGTATTAGGCAGATATATTAGAATTGTTTTACCCCCTAAAACCCACTGCCAACATCGACCTCAGAAAAGTCCAGTATCACTCAAAATGTATCCAAAATCATGAGTAAGAAAGAATCTCAATATTAAAAAGTTCTTAAGGCTCGTGAAGACATTGTTTTAATAGCACTATGTTTGACTGACTCCAGGAAGAGTAGCTGTACTTCTTATAGCTAATGGAGATCAAAATAAATAAATAAATTATAGTTAACTTCCAATCCAGTGAAGTTGTGCTTAATTTCACCTCCATATTTTTTATCCTTCAGCTCTACTAGAGTTGCTCTGTGTGACTGACAGCTTAAAATAAACTTATTTAACTTACACTCTGCCCCATTGCAGCCCCTCAGTTAATCCTCTGAAACAAGCTGTTTTAGCTCCCGCCACACTTCTTTTAAGCCAGCTTTCTTCCAACCGACTGCCCCTTGCGAACAGAGGGTTTGAACAGCAGGTGGGTGGGGCTTTTCCTCGCAGCCAGAGCTATCTGCTCTCATTGACATCATATAGAGCCGAGAATCAAAAAAAACCTGTCTGACTTGGAGTGTTCAAAGCAGTCTGGAGCCTGTGCTTTTGGCTCACGGGGGATTACTCGAACATATGAAGACATCATTATTTGAAATGCTGGCCTGCTTAATATGAGCATCCACCACTAGAACAGACTGTGTGTGTGTCTAATATAACAGAAATAAGGAAAAGCATTTTCTGTTTCATCCTAGAACTAAATCTATTCTCCTTTTGTGTCCCCACCACCAAAGGAAGTGATGTCTGTAGACGAGGAGAGCATCTCCTGTTACTGTCTGCTGGAGGCCCAGAAGTGCCATGTGCTGTTGGAGCATCCAGGTCGCTACGCTCTGGTGGGGGAGCCGCTGAACCAGGAGGCAGCCAAGCGTCTGAGGCTGGCTGTGTTTGGTAGTCCGGATGCCGGCAACTCTCTGGGCTTCACCCTCAGGGTTTACTGTGTGGATGACACACCCCATGCATTTCAGGTATGAAGGAAGAGAGAAATCACGAAGATCAGGAATGATTCATTTATGTGATGTGATGTCATTATGTTATAATTGGTCGTTATACTTATGAAACATATATTTTTTTTATTTACTTTGTTGCTGTATACATGACAGTGGAGGTGTTTTTTTATATGCATTATTTAATCAGTAAAGCTGAACTCTGACTTACCCTTGCCACTGACCAGTCAGTAGATTTTAGCAGTGGCGCGCCACTAACTAGCGACTTAGAGCACGATTGTCAGCTCCACAGAGACACAGAGTACATTCCAATCTCATCTTCTTTGTCTATTTAAAGACTGTGGAAGTGACAGAAACAATCTAATAACTCTGATGTAAATAGGCTGCTGCTGGGTTATTAAACTCCTGTGCAGTGCAGGCACAGGCTAGTTTTGTTCTGAACTGAAAGTGACAGTTCCACCTAGCAAAAGGCCGAATGTGTTACTGATCTGAAGGCAGCCTAAACCACATAAACAAATGAACAGTGATGCGTTCACTTACTGCTAAAATAACTGAAGTGCCTTTGAACGGTGACGTATTCACTTATTCACTGGTATACTCATTGAAGTGCATTTGAATGGTAATGAGGCCGCTTAACTTCACAAAACAAAAGTGATTCATGGTTTCCCCTTCAATGGGATGTCATGTAACATCAAGAGAAACGCACTGAAAGGAAAGTGAGAAAGAAAGACAACCCCTGTTTTGTTTGAAATGGTCAAACTTGCCTCAGTGGTAAAAAATAAAGGCTGCTGAACATCTATGAGGCTGTACTTGGATGTACTGATTATAAGGCTCATGTCATCATGCTGATTTGCTGATATTTAGCAGTTAATGTTGATGTAGAGTTGAAGCTAGACTGAATGTCAGGAGTTGTCCATAAAGCAACGTATAGGAGGAGCTAAAATTTTGATCTGCAGAGTTACAAGTAAAGTAACAATGTCAGCGTATTTCCCTTGTCGGCCTTGTGGCAGTGATACAGGAAAAGATAATGAATCACAAAAGTCAGGAGGATTCACCTTTGGATAGAAACATCTACATCTTTGTGACTGTGTTAGTCAAGACTACTTTGGACTCAAACTGCCATCCACAGAGTTGTTATGCTGTTAGCATGGTGAAAAAATATTATTTCCTTATGATGCATAATAAAGTCTGAATAGATTATATAAGATTTAAAAGTCAAAAAAAATTCTCACAAGCTCGCAGGTTGAGCAGGCAACCAAATGCTGCAAGGCTAAATGCAGTGGCCCGTGTTCCACTCTGACCCGAGGACCTTTGGTGCGTGTCTCACTCATGGTCACACATGTCACGTGGTAGCAACATAAAAAGAGTTCAAGGAGATAGTGGTCCTTGTCTAGTGGTAATGAGACCACCAACAGCAATCTTCCTCTTTTGGTGAAAGTCAGATCTTCTAGTGTTCCAGAACCATGCCAGGGGAATGAAGGTGTTTTAAGTGTCATTTAAAAAAGATTGCTTGGGATTTTTATATATATAATATATTTTTTTTTTTTTTTTTTTTTTTTTTGAGTTGTAAACTTGTTGATGGTTTTGTCTGGAAGAGCTGCTGTCAGAGTTTTTTTGTGCTCCACTGAAGATATGTTCTGTAACACAGCCACTGGGAGATGCCTGGTGACTAGGAGACAAGAGGGACTTTTAATTACAAAGACAACAGATGCTTCAAGGTTGCGTCTCTGCCCTTTCTTTAAGTAATTTAATTTGCTCTCTGTTAATTAAACGTGTTTCAGCTTTGCATTCCATGTGATGAGTTTTTGAATGCGTTAGAATGAGACACAGTCTGAGATGCAGCACAAGTTCATTGGCGTGCTCTTCAGTGATGAAAAGTTTGCCTTCCTCTTTGCAGTGAGGCCAGACTCAAAAGTACAAATGCACCTCTTTGTTAAAGGATTCTGCAATTTGAAACACAACAATTTCAATAAGTGTTTCTTTCTAGTCTTAATTAAATTATTCTGAAGTTGTGCTGAGAGCTGCCCCTTAGCCACTATGCTAGGCCTGCTTGAATTTTGGCTCCACTCAAGAGGCAGAATTCCTAGTGAACAAAGAGAAATTGGATGTAGGTGCCAAGAGCCAATTTACTCCACCTCTCCATCAGTCAGACATGGTTATTTGTTCATTTGTTCTTTTTTTTTTTTTTGCCTTTGTTTGTGCTCCATACGACAAATAATTTCCCCTGTGAGCTTGAAGCAGGAATCGATCAGGTTCAAGGCAGACTGTGTGCTTTGCATTGTGTTCCTTTTCCCACCCTTTCCTGCAAAACCAAGATACAGAAGATGTCAACACAGACATGCAAGTAGAGCACACAGCAGCACACGCATGCCTTCAGAGGTCTCCAACAAGAGTGAAATGTGATGCTTTTGCAGCTTTAGGTAAATATATTTGCAGACACCGGCTCTCATAGATTCTTAATATTTTGTAATTTTATACAAATGGTAACAGGAATGTCTCTTTGTTCATATGTGCAAAAGTAAGCTTACAGTTCAATGCGAGGTGTGAATCATTGCCCGGGTGTTCCTGATTGTACGCGCGGTTCACACGTAAAAGGTGGCAGCAGCTGTGTACCCTTCATTTCAGTCTGTCTTTTCATCTGTTAAAAATGCCGGGAGGCATGCACCAGTGTGAGCGCCCAGAAAATGCTGCATGACTGAAAAAACACTGTAAGAAGAGAAAACAAAAAAAAATGTGGAGAACTACAGCACAGGAAATATTTCAAGAAAATACAAAAGGAAAACTTAATAAAAAGGTGTCTGAGGACAAAAAAAAAATGTGAAACCTCCAATGGTCAGTGCCATCGCCGTCAGCCTCGAGAGTGCAGAAGCGTCACAATTCACTGTTCAGAGAAGACTGAGAAAGCAGCATTAAAGAGCCTCTGGCAAAAATAAATAAATCAATCAATAATTAACCATTTCTATAGTGATGGAAAGACAAAGTATGGAGAAAGAAAAACTATTTCACCGCATCAATATAACATGGATCATGTCAGAGGATGGCTGCCTCTGGAACTGGCTCATTTGCCTTTATCGATGATGTAGCAGATGACGGCAGCAGCCGGATGAAGTCTGAAGATAAATTTTGTCTGGCTGTGTACAAAGCAACTCTTCCAATCTCACAAGACTGTGGCCACCGAACGCACTGGCTGTGAAACCAAAGCTTTTTATCAGTGAAAACTCAGACCTCACCAGATTTAAACCCTTTTGGGCATTTTACCTGGAGAAAGAAGATTGAAGAGAGAGCAGCTGTAACAAACATCAGCTAAAGTCACTTTCTTTGAAAGCTCGGAAAAGCATTTGTTATGTCAGTGGCTGCCATTGCATCTCAGGGCTGCGCGCTACACATTTCCACTGTTATTTCCCTCGACATTCATTTGTTAACTTACCTATGCACACCTAAGTAAATGGGAACGCTACGCAGTTTCTCTTCTTTTTTATGGAGCACAGTAAGTTCCTGTCACTCTGCATATTAATATTGTTATTGTGAGTTTTCTCTCTGGTTTGAGGGAGCTTTTAGTATTTTTAGGACCCACTCAGTCTGGGCACATTTTGAAAGCATAAAAATGATGTTTTTTACATTCACGGTCACAGTTCCTCTAAAAGAGTGCAAGAGCGTCTGGCAGGGAAAAAAACATAGCTTTTCTTCCATTTTTTTCCATTAGGAAACTGTAATATTTGGTCACATTTTTTAGACTGATTTTAGGGAAATATGTTAAAAGTTCTAGTTCAAATCTGACTTTTTAGTACTGATCCTGTGTTTAATGCTGGGGATTATTTCCTTCATCAAATAACTGTTGTTTTGTTAATAATTGTCAGAAAATATTCACAAGTTTCTGGATTATATCTTTAAGTTGTTCATTTCCTCCAGCCAACAGTTCAAACCCCACAGAGTTTTAGTTTACTGTGAAAGACAAAGACAGAAGATTAAGGAAAACTATTAAGGAGCTGAAAGTAGCTGATGATTAATTGAGTGAATCAACTAATTGTTTGAGCGGTTTTCAGTTTCTTTCATTCGTCCTTTTAATTTGAACGTTGCTCTTGGCTCTGATTCGTCTGTGCACATTTTAATGCGTTCAAACACACATCTGTTTTAAAATCTGTGCTCTTGTCTTTGTGTCTTTTTTTGACACACACTGAATCAAACAACTCTTTTTCTGTACTTTTCTAACCCCTGCCCCACACCTGGGAAAAAATATCTCGCACCTTTCCTTATCAGGAGGTGGCAGTGGGCGAGCGCAGCAGGGCGGACGGCTGCTGGAGGAGCCTAAAATGATGCTGTTTAAGGCGAACACCTTCAGCCTCCAGGTATCCATCCAGGACGTCCCACAGTTACTCTGGAGCATCAAGCCTTTCACCACCTGCCAGGTAGGCACTTTCTGTTTCTGCAATTTAGAGTGAAAAGCAGAACATGCATTAACTGTATGTGCATCATCAGTTCAAATTCAAAGGAGGCTGTTGGTCACAGTCACAGACAGCTTTACTGCTCTCTCCTTCATCAGTTTCCCTTTTTTTTTTTTTTTTTTTTTTTTTTTTTTTTTAACTTGGTCACATCAAAGCCAGAGGACAGCAGCAAGGGCACAGCAGGTGACCACTAGGGCTAGCTATCTTGTCCACACACACACCCTTACAAACTTAATTATGACTTCCAGGCAGGCAAAAAACACACACATACACTCTCTCTAATATCATGGTTATCTTCCTTGGGGTCTCCATGCTGCATGTTCAGCTCTGCCCTGTGATGTTTATCCCACCAGTGACATCCTATTAGCAGAATTAGCCTGCCATAATGCCTCAAGTATACCAACTTGGATTTCTTAGGGAAGAGACACCGTGAGAGGGTGCTGCAGGGAAGATGACGCTGGGCTTTCATTCAGACACTACTCATGTCTAAAGGAGGCTTTTATATCTGTCCCACTGTCTGATGGATCTGAAGAGAGGATGATTCATCTGTAGAACAGTGTTTTTGACCTGCTCTTACTGCACCACTGTCTGGGTTACACAGTAGTCAGTAATTGAAGGTGAAATGGACCTTTTAGATTGCTCTGTTGCTTTTAGTTTTTCAGTTATAACATTTGGAGGAAATGTAGTGCAAGCTGCCCTAATTCCATAATAACAGCACATCTCCTGATCTAACAGATGGCAAATGCATGTATGGGTTTTATATTAGGAGTATCAAAATATGGAAGATTAAAAAAAATAAGCTAATAAAGTGGTTGTTGGCTGTGAGGATTACGCTATCTCTGTACTTACAGGTGAATTTGTTATTTAGTTACTTTATTAGATTTTTTTTCTCAAGCAGTAATTAAGTTTTTGCACTAATGATTCCAGCCCTTACAGATGGTTAACAGGACGTATTTACATCCAGGGTGGTCTAGCACCCACTGGTGCTCCTTCTGATGGGTAGACTTCTTGATTAGGCAACATCATTGATTGGCTAAAGAGGCCGCTCATTCATTCTTAATTTATCAGGTAAACAGCGAAGCGGGTGGCAAAGCTGGATTCAAATAACAAATGTCTTTTTTTTTTTTTTTTTTTTTGAACATTCTTTATTTAAGAGTATGTTATTATGAACCCAACATATGTGCATCTGTACATATTTACCTGCATACACATAATACAACAGAAAAAAGAAAACAAACACACAAAAAAAAAAAAAAAAAAAAAAAAAAAAAAGGAGGGAAAAAAAAAAAAAAAAAAAAGGGGGGGGGGGGGGGGGGGGGGGGGGGGGGGGGGGGGGGGGGGGGGGGGGGGGGGGGGGGGGGGGGGGGGGGGGGGGGGGGGGGGGGGGGGGGGGGGGGGGGGGGGTTAGTGTCTCAGCAAACAATTAACATGCATTTCAGCAACTGAAATCGATCAAAATGGTCCTTGTGGACTCACATGAGGGGTGGGTGAACCCACCCGGCGTCTTCCATAGAGAAGAGGAAGAACAAAACCCACAAAAGGGACTGACACAACTTCTTAGAACCTACATCTTCATCTGTGAGACCATCCAAAGTGGGAGATGGCTGGGGTCCATACTCTTAGAAAGACGTCCATTTTTACTTGAAGTGTTGCCGTTATCTTTTCCATTGTATACACCCCTTTCAGTCTTTCTTGCCATTGTTGAAGGGTGGGGGGCAAAGGCTTGAACCAGGACAGAGTTATCATTTTCCTTGCAACCAGTAGAAGAATCTGTAGTAACTGAACTTCCTTTTTCCCAATATTTCCTCCTGGGGTCAAGCCCAATATGTAATGCAGTGGGTTCAGCGGTAGTGTGAACTTAAAAATTTTTTGAACTTCTGTCTGCACTCCCTGCCAGAATGAGGTCAATGCTGGGCAGTCCCAGAAAATATGAGTGTGATCCCCTATCTGGTTACAATTCCTCCAACACAAATTTGTAGCATTCCTGTCGTATTTTGAGATACTAAAGGGCGATTTAAAGAATCTCATTTTCAATTTCCAATCAAATTCCTTCCACCCTGGGCTATGGGTGATCTTATGACCATTTTCACAAACCCTCTCCCACTCTTCGTCTTCAATAACAATGTTCATTTCCAGTTCCCACTTTTGTTTTATATCTAAGGAATTGTCAGAGAAATGCATCTGTAAGTGTCATATATATTAGACACAATCTTCCTCTTGCTATTTTCCTCTACGCATTTTACCATAAACTTTTCCAGGGGTATTATATTTTGTTTCAAAGTAGGCCATTCCTTGTGTGATAAGAGAAAGTTTCTTAATTGTAAATATCTATAAAAATCTTTAGAGCATAATCCATATTTGTCTTGTAGCTGCTTAAATGACTTAAGGGTTTCTCCATTGAATAACTGGTTGATTCTTATTAATCCCTGCTGTGCCCATCTCTGGTATCCTGTATCCAGTTTGTTTGGAAAAAAGTCAATAATCTTGGCTATTTTCACTATGCGTGATATTGTTAAAGGTGCTCCTATTTTTTTCCTCACCAAGGACCAAACCCTGTGCGTACAGATAATCCACTCATTTTCAACTTTTAAATCTTTCCATTTCTTTCCCTCCATAAATGGGATCCCTTCAAGAGGTACCAACTGGCACGCATTATTCTCCAGGCCAATCCAGTTCGTCTCCTCATCTTGTACAAGCCATTCGACCACGACACGAAGTTGTGCTGCCCAGTAATACAACTTCAAATTAGGCAAACCGAGACCACCTCTTTCTCTTGGGCTGAATAGTAGTTTCTGCCTAATCCTTGGCTTCCTCCTCTGCCAAATAAAGTTATTAATCATTTTATCTAAAGTTTTAAAAGCAGAGGCAGGTATCCAAATAGGGAGTGCCTGAAATAGATACATTAATCGTGGGAGTAAATTCATTCTCACTGTTTCTATTCTGCCCAATAAGGACAGAGGAAGAATCTCCCATCTGGTTAGGTCCGACTTTATTTGTGTGATTAGTCTACCATAATTTCCATTAAATAGTTGCGAGGTTTGTGGTGTAATCATCACACCCAAGTATTTAAACCCCTTTTGGGCCAATTAAAAGTGGCCTCTTTATCTAAACTTTTTGGCCATTTGCCCACCAGCATCATAGCCTCTGACTTGGTTTCATTGATCTTGTAGCCTGAGATTTCTCCAATATCTCTTAAACCAGTCATGAGCCTGGGGATCGAACTCAGAGGGTTAGAAATATACAAAATAATGTCATCCGCGTATAATGAAATTTTATGAGTGACTCCTCCTGCTGTTACTCCATGAATTCTAGAGTCTGTCCGTATGCTTTCCGCCAGGGGCTCGATACTAATTGCAAATAGTAGAGGCGAAAGAGGACATCCCTGCCTAGTCCCTCTTTTTAAACTAAAATTCTTTGAGGAATATCCATTCACCCGTACTTTGGATGTGGGTCCAGAATATAACACAGTAATCCAATTAATAAAATCTCTATGAAATCCCATTTTTTCTAGTGTGTGTCTCAGGTACTGCCAGTCAACCCTATCAAATGCTTTTTCAGCATCAAGGCTGAGAAGCATTGAAGGATCCTGTTTTTGTTTTGCCACAGAGATCACATTTAAGGTTCTCCTAATATTATTTATCCCTAGACGTCCCGTTATAAATCCTGTTTGGTCCGGTTTAATTATTGTGTGGATACATTTTTGAATTCGATTTGCCAATATTGTAGTCAGAATTTTTAAATCACAGTTAAGCAAACTTATTGGTCTGTAGGATGAACAATTTGTGGGGTCTTTGCCTTCCTTGGGAATTATAGATATTATTGCTTCTGACCAAGACTTTGGGGGATCCTTATTTGTGAGGGCATAATTAAATACCCTTTGTAATAGGGGTGTGACTTCTGTTTTAAAATACTTATAAAATTCCCCAGGGAACCCATCTGCTCCTGGCACTTTGTTGTTTTTTAAATTTGTTATGGCTTCCTCAATTTCCTTTTTGTGATTGGATCCCTCATTGCTCTAGCGTCATTTTCCATTAATTTTGGTAACGTAATTTTACCCAGTTCCTTCTTAATCTTCTCTATTTTATTGTCTATCTCCTCTGATTCATAAAGCATCTCATAGTAAGCTGAAAAAGCTTCTGCTATGTCTTTAGGATGGGACAGTGTTTTCTTTGTAAAAGGATGCATTATCTTTTCCACTGTGCGATCTGCCTGTTTCTTACGCAACTGAAATGCTAATAGCCTGCTAGCCCTATTACCTGATTCATAGTACTTTTGGTTAGCAAAGCGTAATGCACCCTCAGCCTTATATGTCAACAAGTTATTTAGCGTTTGCCTGTATTCGCTGAGAGATTTTAAAATAGTTTCATCATTTTGTCTTTTTATGTTCTTCCTCCAATTGCTGAATGCGGTTTTCTAATTCTACTTGTTTTTTATTGCGTTCTCTTTTAATTTGGGATGACAGAGAAATGAGCTTGCCCCTCATTACCGCCTTTGCAGCTTCCCAAAGAGTAGACACTGATACTTCCCCATTATCATTTTTTTCCATATACTCGTTCCAATCTTTTTTAATTCTTTGAACTACTTCTGGGCAGTTCAGAAGCGAAACATTCATTCTCCACTGGTTTGGTTGTTTATCATTTTCTAAGTTTATTGTCATGACAACTGGACTGTGGTCTGATATTGTTATTGGTTTGATGTGACAATTTATGACTTTATGTACATCTCTCCTTAAGACAAAAAAGAGATCTATTCTGGAATAACTTCCGTGAACCTTTGAAAAAAAGGTGTAATCACGCTCCCTGGGGTGACTTTGACGCCATACATCTATCAGCCCCAATTCTTCAATCAAACTAGGCAATATTTTAGCCTTCTGGGGCACTGGTCTTTGTTCACA
Organism: Archocentrus centrarchus; assembly: GCF_007364275.1. Taxonomy (NCBI): domain Eukaryota; kingdom Metazoa; phylum Chordata; class Actinopteri; order Cichliformes; family Cichlidae; genus Archocentrus; species Archocentrus centrarchus. The sequence continues at coordinate 4,045,929 of NC_044357.1, read as the reverse complement.
AGGATGTTTGTCCATTCTGTGGTTCATCACACAGTTAAAATCACCTCCTGCTATTATAAATCCCTCCGCTTTGGTTGTCAAAAGGGCTGAAATATCCTTAAAGAAGCTAGGATCATCTTCATTAGGCGCATAGATGTTTAAGAGGGACATTTTCACCCCCTAATTGTACCCACAGCCAAGATGTAGCGTCCCTTTTTGTCTTCATACATGTCTTCTAAGGCAAAACCTAGTGATCTGTGACACAAAATGGCAACTCCTCTCTTTCTACCACCTACCCTCTAACTACCTCTCTATTACTACCCCCTTTCACATGAAGCACTATAAACCTGCCCCACCCACTCCCTTCTGAGTTTTTTATGTTCTGTCTCATTAAGGTGGGTTTCCTGAAGCATTGCAATAGAACAATTCAATCTTTTCAGCTGGGTCAGAATTTTCTTTCTCTTCACGGGATTATTTATTCCGTTTATATAAGTGATTACTGTTAATGTATCCATTTTGTAGCTTATCCCTTGTAACTGTACTTAATTATAATCAGAGTGAAGTCAAAAGTTGCAATTACATAGAAAATATTGTTTGCTGAGAGACACAAAATGGTAAAGAAACAAAAAAGTTTTCCTGAACATGAAAAACAACTGTGAGCTTCCAATAACCCGGTGGTTTGCCCCTGAAATGAGGTGAACACAAACACAACCCTACAACTAAAGTCAGGGGGTCCCCACCCCCGATCTTCTTTGGGCAGAGAGATGGGGCTCTCTGGGTGGTGTGCACAAAGTGCCTGGGCGATGGTCCTCCAAGATGTCCCCAAGGTATCCTCACACCGCCATAATCGTAAAATTTGCTTCATCCAGTCCTCCTCTTCCTCCCTTCCCCACCGTCCCGTAGCTTATTTTTCAACACTTCTTTTATAGCCTGAATCTATATGTTGAAGTCAATATTTTATGATAAATGACACTCCCTTGCATGTCTAGTCTTATTTACTATTATTCTATTGTTATTGTCTATTATCTTCCTTACTGTTCATCACAAATTTAGCTTCTATGTACCTCTCATGCACTTCTAGACTTGATATGGCGATCTCATTCACAGGAAGGGGCTCTCTTCTCTCTGTTATCACCTTGGATAATGGCTCTGATCTCAGCAGGGTTCAGCTGTTGGCTCTTTCTCTCTCTTTCCCTGAGTTGTCCATCCGTCTCGTGTCAACTCCTGTTCCAGTATCTCTCCGTCCTCCAAAGATGATTCAATGCCGAGTTCTTTCAGTGTAGAATGCGCTGCTGAAAGTGAGGGGAATAATTTTGTGCCCTCGTTCAGGAAGAGTTTCAGCTGGGCTGGGTATGGTGACTGGGCCCTGATGTTCTTTTCTTTTAGCTTTTTTATTACTTCTCTGACTTTTTTCCTTTTCTTCTGCAAGTCCGGTGAGTAGTCATGGTCGAAATAAATCGTGTGCTCTTGGTACCGTATGTTTTTTTGCTTCCAAGCTTGTGAAAGCACTTTTTGTTTTACACTAAAGTCCAAAAACCGGGCTATGATGGATCTTGGTGGCGCCGCTGCGGCTTTAGGCTTCGGACCTGGTGCTCTGTGTGCTCTTTCTAATTTAATAACAACTTCTTCTCGGAACTCTAAAGAGGTGCTCAGGAGGTCTGTGATAAAGTTTATCATGTCTTCCTTTTCCGCTCCCTCTGGAACGCCATACAGCCTGATGTTATTACGGCGGAGTCTGTTTTCCATGTCGTCACATTTAGCCGTGAGGAGAGCTTCTCTTTCCAGCAAATATCCCAGTGCTCTCTCCTGCCGTATGCTTCTGTCCTCCGTTGCACTTACTCTGTCCTCCGCTTCAGTCACTCTTCTGTCCAGCCCCTCCATTCGTTTCTTCAAGTCCTCCATAGATGACTCTACCCGGTGTAAAGAGCTCTTCAGCTCCCGAAATGAGTCAGTGTTTTCCTGCCGAAGTTTTCTTAATTCCATTAGCATCGCTGTTTCCCCGCTGGCGTCTCCCATAGCTTTCAACGGTGTAGCTTCGGCTAACGTTAGCTGCTTGGAGCCTGTTATAACGTCGTCTTTTCTACCTGCCTTCATGTCGTTCTTTTCTGACTTCTGACTAGAACTCCGTATTCTTGAGCCCTTTCCCTTCAGTTTGGTACTCATTTATCACTTTTCATTACTTTGTCGGCTATATGTTGGTGGGTCTGGTGGAACTGCAAGTTTATGCGTCCGTCCTCTTCATATCCTTCCCGGAAGTCCCATAACAAATGTCTTTAGCAGGGATTTAATGAGTGTGTTGTCTCCACCATCCTAATCCTTTCATCATTATGTTCATCCTGTCCGCCCTCCTGTCTCTCCTCGCTCTGCAGGAGTTCTCCTTTTCTCAGGTGTGGGCCAGTAACCAGCGTCCCCTGCAGTGTGCCTTCACATTAGAGCGATACAGCCACTCTTTGTCTCAGCTCTCGTGCAAGATCAGCATCCGACAGGTCACAGGCAAGGAGCAGATACTCCAGGTCTACACGTCTGTAGTGGAGGTGAGTGGCACTCATAGAAGGCGTGGTGTGTGGGCAGTCATGCGGCCTGTTAATAGGTTCTTTTACTGCACTGAATAACTCTTGATTTGATTTAAGAGCTTGCTTAATGAGCCTCTCAGGGAGCTGTTCATCTCTAGATTGCAAAGTCCTTGTCCTTGTCTTATTGTTGAGGTGAGAAAACTTTGAGTATCAAAATCACCCTGACATCTCTAACTTTCTGTCCTGCTACTAGAATGAAAAGGAAGTGGTTCCCTTTTTCACACAGTCGGACTGTACCATCACCTCCCAGACAGGGTCAAGGGCCTTTAAAATCCCCCTGTCCATCCGTCAGCGGATCAGCGCCACCTTTGACACTGCGAATGCCAACGGGAAGGACTGGCAGCTCTTGGCTCAAAAGCTCCACATAGACAGGTCTGAGTTATAACACTCTGAAACCTGAATTTCATTCTCATGCCTTAGTTGCCATTTCCATACTGCTGAGTCAAATGAATGGGCTGGTATGTTTTCTTTAGGTGCAAAGAATAAAAAAAAAATGCTCCATGTTCAACAATGTAAGCACTGTTCCCACTGTGAAGACTATTTTTAATCTAGAGTTTAGACACCATGTCAGGAATTATCTTCTCCAGCCTTCAGTAACATGCCAAGCTGCTGATTTCATTATAGATCTAAAAACACATGCAGAGAGAGAGAGAAAAACGTCAGAATACTGTAACTGGAAAGAAGAGATGCGGTGTTTTGCAGAAATCTGAAGAAAGGTCTCTGACTGCTGACAGGCCAGCCTCTGGCAAGAAAATGTGTTCATGTTAGCACTTCTCATTAGCAGCATCTCTGCATGTGCTCCGTTTTCCAGCCCCTGATACACTCTCGAGAGGTTGTGCCAGGTCAGTTATTTGCGTAGGCTGTGATGGATTTTAGTTGTTTGGTGATGGGGTGATCGCTATTTGTGCTTCAGAAGAGAAGTCAATAATCAAGTTCTTATAGCCACGGAGACTCTTTAGATCTGTGCAGCCAGCTCCATCAAGCACTTGAGAAAGAGAGTACTGACAGTGAGTACACTCTCCATCTTGCCAGTTGGAGAAACATGAGAGGGAAAAGTTCACTAAGAAGCTATGACAGAAGCTATGTGATTATGGAATTTCGCTTCAGCTAAGTCTGAAAACAAACATCTGTGAATGAGAAATGGGAAAGGGATTTCAGAGCTTTTTCAACCCAGCCAAACACACCAGGAAGCATGTAATGGAAATGTCTCTACCTAGTTAAGCTGATTTTTGTAATTATTTCTGTGAGTGTGTGGGAACATCATCATACCGAGGTGAGAAAGAAAGGCAAAGATGGGAGAAGGCAACAAATCCCATTGTAATGAAACAGTGCACTCTCTTGGAGAGGTGCTGTAACAACATCAGAGGAAGGAAAGAGCTGGAAATTAAATTTAAAGCCTGTTTTTTCATACGATAAATCACACCACCAACTGCAACTTCATTTTACTGTGCTACTGGCATTATTCTCTTACCTTTCCTGGGTATTTCTGACTTATTGGACAAATTATTTTATTAAAAAATATCCACCCATCTTCTTCCCCTTATCTAGTTCAGGGTCGTGGGAGGGCTGGAGGCTATCCCAGCAGTCATAGGGCAAGAGGCAGGGTACACCCAGTACAGGTCACCAGCCTGACACAGAGAGACAGACTACCATTCACACCTAACCCCACTAACCCCACAGGTCTTTGGACTGTGGGAGGAAACCGGAGTACCGGGAGAAAACCCACTCAAACTCCACACAGAAAGACCCCGGCCAAGGTGGATTTGAACCCAGAACCTTCTATCTGTGAGGCAACAGTGCTGAGCACCACGTCACCGTACTGCCCGTTACTTGGCTATTTTTTGTAAATAACAGTTTATGTATTGAAGGATGTTGAATGTGGAGCTGCCAGGCAGGAGGAAAAGAGGAAGATTCATGGATGTGTTGAAGGAGGACATGCAGAGGGTTGGTGTGACAGCAGAGGATGTGAGGAATAGGATGAGATGGAGGCAGATGATCTGCTGTGGAAAAGAAACAAGTACAAACCCAATTCCAAAAGTTGGCATGCGGTTTAAAATGTGAATAAAAACAGAATGCAATGATTTGCAAATCTCATAAACCCATATTTAATTCACAACAGAACATATCAAATGTTTAAACCAAGAAAATTTACCGTACAAAAAAAAAGGTCATTTTGAGTTTGATGGCAGCAACACGGCTCAAAAAAGTTGGGACACGGTCATGTTTACTGCTGCGTATCATCCCTTCTTCTCTTAACTCTGTAAACATCTGGGAACTGAGGAGAGCAGCTGCAAATATAAAATTCTAGCTGCTCAAGTCCCGGCTCTTCTTTTTTGTATTTTTTGTTTCATGATGCGCCAAATGTTTTCAGATCAGGTTTCACGGCGCCATGCAGCATAGCTGCTGTATGCGAGGCCTGCCCTGAAAAAGATGTTGAGCGGACAGGAGCACGAGTGTTCCTGAGCCCATGCAGTGATTTTCATGCCTGTTTGTTAAATGCAGTGCTGCGCATTTCATTTGGTTTTTGTCCCTTGCGCATAAAACTTTCCTGCCAGAGTCTTGGAATCTTTTGATGATGTGCTGTAGATGATGTCATGGTTCAAAAGTCTTGCAACTTTATGTTGATGAACATTATTCTGTAATTGTTCCACAATTTGTAGATGGAGCTTTTTGCAGATTGGTGGACCTCTGCTCATCTCTGCTTCTAAGATGCCTCTTTTCATACCCAGTAATGTTACTGACCTGTTGCCCGTTAACCAGATTAATTGCAAAAATGTTCCTCCAGCTGTTTCTGCTTCTCCAGCCTTTTGATGCCCCCTGTCCCAAAGTGTTGGAGACACGTTGCTGCCATCAAACTCAAAATTAGCTGATATTTTTGATGAAAGCGTAAAATGGCTCAGTAAACATTTGATATGGATATCACTGACCGTCCACTCTTTTTAGTCTTACCTCTCGTGAATTGTCCAACGTTTTTGAAGTGTAATACTATCTAGCAAATTGGCACTGTCATAGTGACCACCTCATTACTACCCCACTCATTTGTTATCCACTGTCAAACAATGCTCTAAAATATTAAAATATTAATTTTCCTGTTCTCTAGGAATCTGTGCTACTTTGCATGTCAGGAGAGCCCATCATCAGTCATTCTGACTCTGTGGGAAGCCAGCACCAGGAATCGGGTGACCTGGACTCTCTGGCCAGTGCCCTCGAGGAAATCGGCAAAGTTCATTCCCTCGGGCAGCCACTCTCAGCTGCAGCACAGAGGAACAGGACTCTGATTCACAAAACTGGGCGTAGAGGCGGCTCTGCATCAGATGAAATGAATGAACCTTTACTGCATGAACACTTATGTTCAGGTGTAGTAAGTAACCTACGGTGAGGTGGAGAGATGCACAGAGGCCAGCAAGGGCAACTTAATTCTTGACTGTTACTAAAGGAACACCTCTGCTAAACCAAATGAATCATAGAGGCAGAAGGAAATCAGGAAATGACGAAGAGATGTGTTATTGTGAGGCACCAACAAACTTTGGAAAGGCATACAACATTGCCACACACACAGATCTCTTACTGAGAAATGTCAACTTCTGACACTTCGGGAGAACCAATTGATACGCTGTGTTAAGGATTACAGATGTCTGTGAAAGGAAGATGAAGTGTGTTTTAAACAAACTGCCGCTGTGACCCTTCCAGGATTGGATGTGCTTGTACTTGCCCTCAAACAGTCCACTGGGCTGTCAAATGTTTAGTGTAATGTCATCATTTTCTTATGTCACTGACGCCTCATGCGTTTTTGTTTTTTTGTTTTTTTTTTTTCCTTTTCTGCACATGTTTCTTCTGCTGAAGTTTTTAAAAACACAGACAAGAAATGAATATTGGGCTCTTAATTTTTGTCAGAACATCCGATCATAATGTGAGACGAGAGACGCAGAGTGTCCACAGTGATTAGTATATGAAAGGACTTGGTGTCACATGCTAAGATTGAATTGATTGATTGGGGATTTATGAGAAATGACTTCCTAAATGCTTTGACCCTGACATGAATCTGTCAGAGCAGAGACTTTAGAGGAGGATAACTCACCTGGCTGATCTGTGCAGCCAGAGGTGCATCCCCAAAGGAAAATTAATGTTTTAGTGTGAGACAAGTGAACTTTATAGGGACATTTTATATATCCTGGAATTGCTGGAACTGGTAAGGAAGTGTGTACTTTAAAAAAAAAAAAAAGCCAGAGGCATATTTTTTCTTGATTTTCAAATTCAAATATGAAAATTAAAAATATGACTTCTTGGCTGGAGCTCCCTGCCTTTGGACGATCAAATGCTAGGACGTGGTTATTCAGAGACACTTAGCCAGCTCTCACTCCCTCTCTCCTGTCTTATCTTCCTGAGCAGAGGCAGCATCCACTTGAAAAAAGAGATCCTGATCAGGAAGATTCCTACATTCAGTTGCTCTGGCTGCCCCTCACTTAATAAAGTGACTTTGTGTTGAACTCTGCGTCGGCACTCTCTTTTCAATCTGCTTAATGAATTGAATTCTGAAAGGCCAGACAGCCCACACGCAGCACTGTGGTAGGAATCAGTCCATGTTCAAAAAACTTCATTCAGATAAGAGATGAAACAGAGGCGCATTCAAAGTCCAGTTTCAGAAAGGTGTAAAATAAATACATATGCACTATTTGAGTTTGGACTGCAGCTCATTGCAATGTTGGTGTTGCATCATGTAGCTGTTTGAACTCCATCAAAAGAGAAATTTCTTCTCAACAGCCCTGACAGTCTCTTGGTTCTAACCCTTAAAATTTGCTTGAATAAGTAACTTCCTTAAAAGGCTACAATATTTTTAAATGCCCAAACTTCTTGATGGATTTAAATTCTTAATGAAGACACTCAGGCATAGTTTGTCTACTCAATAGCAGCCCGTGCCCCACGGCACTCCACAAACTTTGACATGGTTTAAATATCTTAAAAAGCGGCCAGTTGAAAGAGCACTGCTTTCTTTCTCACTTTGATGCATACTTTGGCATTTTGGGGAAATTCAGCCATAGCAGTTTGCCAAGAAACTTGAAAATTTGAAGCTACAGCCAGCAGTCAGTCAGTTAGCTTAGCTGAACGGCCGCAAATTGAAACATGTGAGGCCCTTCTTTTAATTTGCCTCCCAACTTTGTAGTCAAGCTGGCAGAGAAGGATACAGATTGAAGAGCTTATGCCGGATTTCTTAGTTAAAAACTGTAATTCCTTTTGATTTGTGCCATTGTGGAAGGAACACAAAGACATGCATTTCATTCAGTAACAGCTGGGAATCTGCTTTCAGTTACCCGTGACCGCTTAATAAAAATAATGCACGCTGTAGTCTGTTAGCAAACATCTCTTTCTGTCCGGTGTGTATCAAAGAATCAGTGGGACTGATTTTCCTCTATTAGCTACAGGTTGCCGGCCAAAGCTTGGGATACATTCATGACTGGAGGATTTTTACTGACAGACCCCTCCTAGAAGTCACATGCTGAGTTAGACCTCTTAAACAGATAACTGCTTCAGGAGAGCAGCATCTAAACTGAGGATTTTAAGCTTACAGTACAACAAAGATACATATTTATATATCTATAGTTTATGCTTAAAGGTGTATTCTGAAGAGTGTAAGCTGAAAAGCCTGTCCATTTTTTTTTTTTTTTTTTTTTTTTTTTGCAGGAAGAATTTCTTCCATCCAAAGTTATGAAAGTCTGAAAAGTTCTCACCGTGCTGACTGAAGGCAGATCATCATGTTATTTTCCATGTTTTTTGTTTTTTTTTAATGCTATTGACCTCCATTGCTAGCATATCTGTTAAATAAGGACTAACAGTAGTGGCGTTTTTGACTTCTCCACTGTGGCTCGACACCTGATCTCTATTCAGTCCAAAACAGGGTTTTCTCAATTCTGAGGCAACTACGTGGAACAGATTTTTGTCCAACTTCAGCTGGAGGATAAAGAGTTTCAAAATTAGAATCAGGTTTCAGTAGTAAACAAGTGAAGTAATAGAGACCAGTGTGTGAAAGGAAACTCAAATTGCTTGATGTTGTGGCAATATAACACTACAGTGACAGGTTTTTCTACAGCAGCTGCATTATTCCCATACTTGCTTCTTGCGCTTGCCATCAGCAGATACTTTCCGCTGCCACGTGAATGAGGCCAACTTTTAGCATGCTCACATATAGGGAGTACAGGCGTCATCTGGAAGAACAATCTCACCTATTCAGAGTGTGGTACGGGGGGGGGATCTCAAGCAGTGCTGCAGCGCTGGCCAGCGAAGCTAAACGTTTTTCTGCAGTTGCTCACAAAAGAGGGAAAAAATAATCTAACACATGCCCCACTGATGCATCATCATTCCCTGAGCTGACCTCCTTGAAAATGACTTCTGATGAAGTCAGGAGATGTTCTGCATCCTCTGCAAGCCCCTAGGTGGCAATTCATTTCTATTTACGTTAGATTTTTGTGATTTTATTGTATTTACAGATGCATCTGAGCTTGGGATGAGATCTGTCAGGTCTTTTTAGACCTCAAGAAATAGGAAGCTACACACCATTGCAGCCATGTACAGCCTTCTATGGGGCACTTAATGGAAAAAATTACATTCAGAAGATGCAAAAATACCTGTGCATGAATTGATGAGAAATTTGAGGGTTTTCATAAAGGAAACAGCTTCTCTGGTACTGTTACTCCACCCTAAACATTATTATTATGGAAATATCAAAAGGTATACCAGTAATACAAATGGCTTGAAAAAGGCTATTTCTCCAAGCTGAGTCTCTTCAGAATGCTACAGTGGATGGATGAAAGCTGATGGTCTACTGGGCAACCAGATTGCACTCAAAGAAAATGACTGAGACTTGATTGAAATGTTGACCTATATACAAAGAAGGGATGCAGCCGGTATTTACTGGCACCACAGAAAACCACAGAGCACCTGCCAATGGGCAGTATCCATTTTTCCTGCATCAAAATGGAAGATACTTTATTATTATGTCATTTTCTGTCCATATGGATTCAGCATTACTCTGCTTTCCCTAGTTTCCGATGTTTTTTTCTAGTCAGGGAAGGAACCACACGACGCTATGCAGATCTATAACAAACAGTGACAACGCTCTGATTTATGCCACCTCGCAAAGATTTTGTGGACACTGCTGGAATTAAAGATTACTTTGGACATTTCTGGAAATTTATTGGGATTTTTTTGTTTGTTTGTTTTTGGCAGAGAAGGAGGGAACTTCTCAGACTTTTTTGGCTCAAGGTTTGTACAACAAGGTGTTGCTCTGCCAAATGTTTTCTCTTTTCCCAGAGCGTCCGCTCACTATCTCACATACCTTTATCTCTGGAAATTTTCTTTATGGAAAACATTCAAATGACAAATTTTTCCATCCTCTTTGCTAATTAAAGCCAGCCTCCCTCTCGCCTACATATGCACACGCACACACACACACACACACACACACACACACACACACACACACACACACACACACACACACACACACATACACACATACACATACAGGAGTCTAAAGGAAACTGATAAGCTTTATGGTTACCTGTGTTGTGCATCACAAAAATGAGTTTTCTAACTAATTGTGCCTCTTTGTGTGAGTTTGGTGTCATCAGAAAGTCTGTCCAGAATGTTTTTCTTTTTTATTACTATTATTATTATTATCATACACCATATCAATGAAACTAGTATGTTATATGCAAGCTGTGTTTTGTTTGATGCCATGCACAGTGTACATCTTATTTACACTGCAGAGGTGTGTCCAGAGAATACTGAAGCATTTAAACCTGCTAGCTCTGGTGCCGGGACACACAGCGACGACGAGCTGGCTAAAGATGATTTGACCGTGTGTCACCAGAAGATGCTTGGTGTGTCTGTCAGTGTCCTTTATACAGAGTGTATGTGTGTGACTGCGTGTATAACATGTCCTTGGAGAATCCAGCCTACAATAGTGCTACTATCTCAGCTTCTTCAGAGTGTGATGTAAAGTGTTTTGTTTTGTCAACAGCCCCCCCCCCCCCACCCCTCCAAACTGCCTACTATCTTAAGATCAGCATTAATTTGGGGGAAAAAACAGTTAAGTAGATGCTAACTTAAATAAAATGATATCAGCTCATGAAATGTGTTGACAGTTTCGATCAAAACTACTGTTTTTTTGTTTTTGTTTTTTTTACTTTACTGCTTTTCTTTGGGCTGTTCTTTCACTTCGACTGCTGCCTTTAAAAATTCAAGTATCCTGCAAATCTATTTATTGTATCAAAGAGCTGGAAATGTTCAGTATCTATTCTTCTGAAGGTTCTGTACATAATTTATTGCATTCATGTATGTTTCCTTTGAAACATTTCAATGCATTTTCTGTGCTAAACATTTGAGTTAAGTGCTATATGAATGTTAATGTTGACAAAAATCACTGGTGATGGGTTTTTGGTTGTATTTTTTTCCCTTTTTTCAAAGTTTTGCAAACTTTTAAAACTGTACATACTGTATTGTGTTGAAATAAATATGCAGTGAAACCATAGTATGTGTTGTTGCTCTAGGTTACAGTTTGCTTTCATATTCACTTTTTCTTTTTCTAAACTTCAAGATCAGTTGGCTTAATTGGCTTAATTTAGTCTTACTGTAACATACATTCACTAGTCACCAGTCAATTTATTAGGTACACCTGTTTGTATCTGCAAGTATCTGATCAGCCAATCACATGGCAGCCTCAGTCGAGTCTTGATTTCTGCTCTAACATTTGGTGTGTAGAGTCAGAATTCAGCATAAACAGCATGAAAGCATAAATCCAGCCTGCCTTGGATCAACAGTCTTTGGGGCCCTTAGTACCGACAATGTCAAACATCACAGCCTACCTGAGGAATTTTGTTGAGCATGTCCATCTCCTGATGGCGGCTTCCAGCAGGATGATGCATCATGTCACAAGGCGCAAATCATCTCAGACTGGTTTCTGGAACATTACAGTGAGTTCACTGCACTCGAATGGCACCACAGTCACCAGATCTCAATCTAATGTGGCAGAACAGGAGACTCGCATCACGGCTGTGCAGCCAACGTGCCATGACGAATTAAGGCAAAAGCAGGTCCGACCAAGCACTTGCAAGGTGTACCTAATAAAGTGTTTAAGGTATTACAACAGGATTTGTGTCTTGTAGGGGTAGGGTTAGCATCATGAACCTCATGTTTAAAAATTTCAGTTTCTTAGTGTGGCACGAGTTCTCAGTTCTGAACAAAACACTACAAACAACCTGCAAGGAGATGTAACATGCTCAAAAGCTGGATTCCATTTATTTGTCCAAATACTGGAATAAAGAAATCCAAACAGGAAGCTGGAATTCCAACAGACACAGAAATCAAACTTCAGAACCTTGGCACAGCAAAAATATTCAAAAAGAGTTCAAAAAACAAAAATCCTCGGACCGTGGCAGGAAGAGCTCACAGGGAATGAGAAATTCTCTTTCTGATATTCACGATTAACAAACTGTTTTGAAGGATTTTGCGTATTGCTTTGACATCTTCAGCTTTCATTTGAGCCAAAGCGACTTTGAAAGACGCGGCAGTGCTGCGTGCTGAATCCTAACATCAGGATCCTCACATGCACAACAACAAGAAGAAGCTGGTACTTCCCAGGTCATCGCTTACTTTGTTTAGCCTCTTGGCTCGGTAATTTGTTTCATACTGATTTGCTAATCAGTATGAAACAAATTAACAGATGAATACAAATTTGACCAGATAACAGCACAAGGTGAAAGGTCAGGGGTAGTTCCAGTCAGCTGTTTTCACTTAATATTGCACTGTAACAGTTATATGCATATAAAATGTTGAACCTGAGCACCTCAGCTGGCACCAGGAGTAACATCTGAATATACTTAGTTATATTTAAATTAGTTTATAGCTCTAATACTGAAAGAGGTTAATGCATTTATGTCTCATGCTCCCATAACTCTGACATAAAAAACAGAATTCAATTAAAAGCTTATAACGGAACAATAAAAATACAAATTGCTGTTTAATGTAGCAGTCCAGTTATGCAAATGATTTACTGTCTTTTGTGTAACAGGTCTTGGTTGCTGATAATGATGTGCCCCTTACTATAAAGTGCAGTGTTGTGCTAATAACTCCTTGGTTAGCCCAGTAATTTTCTTTTCATAACAAAATACTTGGAGGCAAATTACTTTGCAGCAACGCACAGCTCACTGCGCTGTGGGAGGATCTGAGGCCTCCGGCATTTTAACAAAAGCACCAGCTGGAGGAGCACAGGAAAGCTGAGGACTGAGCTCGGTGTAATGCAGTATCCTTTAGTTCTGTATCTACATAATCACAGGGTAAACAACAAAAAGAAAAATTAAATGCTGACTAGAATTCATCTACTGTCATTCGTGAATGACGCAGATTCCTCGTTCGTCCCTGAGCCTGGATCTGCAGGAAGTCTCTTCCGGCCAGGAAGTCTGTTTTTGTAAAAAGGAAGTTCTTCCTCCCCATTGTTGCCAACTGCTTGCTCAGATATTTGAGGCTCTCTCTCTGATGTTGCAGGGTCTTTATAATATAACTTAATGTGCTTGCTGTGAGCTTGCACAATACCAATAAAATTGAATTGAACTATACTGAAAAATGATCTGTCTATACTAACCAAATTCAATGCTGTATAAAAAAAAGGAGCATAAACTCTTCTGATAGTAGCAATCAAAACCCAATCCAATCAGCAGATGGCACTGTACGCTGTCTTCTTATTAAAGGTTATCTTGTCTAGACATGCCCTGACATTCTCCATGTGCACATGTGCACACAGAGACAACTGTAGACTGTTTCCAATGACATGAGGCAGCCTCACTTGTATGTGCCCCTTCACGCTGTAGGTAAGGTCTACTCTGGCCTGGCAGTCAGCAGCCAGCTACACCCTGTCTGACAACGCCAGCAGTATAACACTCACCCAGGAGGCCGAAGTATCTACAAGCTTCCTTTTCTAGTTCAACTGTATGAAACACAACTGTCACAACGTTGTGCTTGCAAATCTTGCTTGATATGCATTCCTTTATGCTTTCCCACAGCAGAGCTTGAATTCTAAGTTAATTTTTACCCATTCTAGTTTAGTATCGTCAATCAGCCATGCAAGCTATCTCCCAGCCGGATGTCATCTGTCCCAGGAAGGCAAACAGGCAGGCTGCAGGCCTTCCCAGCAGGCTTCTCTTCCCCTCCAGACGCTACACACACATCCCTGGCACAGCCAGAGCCCTCTCACCCCTTCTATAACACGACCCACCCACTCTTTGCCTCTGGACAACTGCTCAGACTCAAAGTCATTAAAGATGACTCTCTTCTATCACTTTCTTTTTCCTTTTTTTTTTTTTTTCTTTCAGCCTCTCTCTCGACTTCTCTTTTCTTTCCATGCTGGATGAAAGAACCCCCAGACACCCACTCCATGCACATACCATTCAGGCCAGGACACACAGGAAGTCTATGTGCTGCACGGAGAAGGGGCTGGGGGGGGGGGGGGGACAGAGGAAAGGGGAGGGGAGAGGAGGGGGAGCACTCAGCACAGAGGGAGAAAGAAGGGAATGAAGAGAGGAGGGGGGGGGGGGGCGACTAAATGCAAGTCATGTGAAGCTCATGAGAACTAACCTACAAAAGTTGGAATCTTATTTTCTTTTTACCAGCTCTTTACTCTCTGCAGGCGCTTAATCTTACGTGTTTCTTTCCTGGTAATATATCAGCCAGATCTATATTTAAAAGAATAATCATAATCTTTTAACTCAGAGCTCCAACTTGATACAAAATATTTCTCCCATCTAAATTGTCTCAAACAGAAGCTTACTCAAGTTGCTGCCAAAGACCGATTTGGACGTTACTGACCTTAAGTGTGCAGTGATTGCCGCATATTAAGTTTAGTGACCTGTCTTTGTCACAAACTTTGCAGTGAAGCCAAGCAACTGACACCAGTATGCTGAATTCCTCACAGTTGTTTGGATGATCTGGTTTTTGCAAAAGGCGCCGCCGTGCCTTTTAGTTATGAGATTAGCTTCAGCCAAAATTTGCTGTGGAACTGTGAATAATTGCATCACGTGGAATCAAGCACTCAGTGCATTTGTTACTTTTACAGGGTATATTGCTTCAGTGTGTGTGTGTGTGTGTGTGTGTGTGTGCGTGCGTGTGAGTGAGTGGGTGGGTGGGTGACTGCAGCTCCAGCTAGCAGGGAACGGCGTCACGTCGCATGCTTTGAATTACTGTACATTTGCGGCTGGTAGACAGGCTGCTGCCAACTGTCTCTGAGTGGATCAGACAGCTAACATCAGCACTGTGGGCTCTGCCACGAGTCCTACTTTAATTCCCTCTCACTTTTTCCAGCGTACTGTCTTTCTGCTGGAGTTCTTTCACCATTCTGTCTCATTTTGTGTGCACTTCTCCCTGCCTCTATTTTAATCAACTTCTCTGAACAAACTCTCTGCCATTTCTTCTTCTTAAATCCCAAAGTATATACAACAGCACGCAGACACTGACACCCACACACATTCCTATACACGGCTCTTGCAAACACCCACATTTGTCAGAGGGTTTACATGGTTCACCCCTCAGCTAATCTTTGTGGCCTTGTGGACTGAAGTCTGTGTTCTGTTGAAATGCGCTTAAAAAAAAAAAATCAAAGTAGGGTCAGGTGACTTATTGGGACACATTACAACAGCCTGATTACTTTTGCTTTAAACCGCCCAGGCTCCTCCTGTGGATCCTGCCCAGGTGGTGCCAGGGAAAGTACTGATTACATCATCTCAAAGGTTTCAACAAAGTCAAGCATTCCTCGCTCAATCGTAATCCACCGTGTTAATATACAGCTCGCCTTTAACCAGCCAAAACCAGTCAGGAAGCTTTTTTCCTCACACCTCCCTTTGCTCTGTGACAGCTCCTTTTTTTCCCCTCCTCTCTTATCGGCTCCACTATTAACCCTTTTTTCAAACTCAAGCAAAGTGTTAACTGGTTTGACACAAAGACACTTGACACTGTATTTCCAGTATATCTTGCCAGGAACTCCCACACGACTTGCCTTCTTCTTCTTCTTCTTCTTTTGTCAAATGACTTCAGGAACTTGGCATGAGCTGATTATCTTTTTTCCATTAGAACCAAGAGGTCATTGTTTTAAAGATTCATAAAGGCAATTTTCACAAGACCTGCATCCTTGCTATTGCAGTCTAATGTTGTATTGTCTATTATGTATGTAAGGATTTTATGGAATTGTCCTTTGTTTTAATGCAAGCATGTTCTTAACTTGGTCATTTTCTTTAACTTTTTCTTAGATAAAACTGAAAGACTTACCAGTTGCTTTAAATGGGACAAAAGTACTGGGCCACATAGAGAAAAGTGGTCAGAAGCGAAGTTCCCAGCAGAGTTTCTGTGCTGATGTTAATGCCAGAGGAGGTTTGGAACTGAGTCAGCAGTTCCGACTGGACTGAGTCAGTTTCGTAAGGTGGTTTTACACATGTACTACAGCCCTAATGGTTTCTAGAAATGACCTTGCAGGGCTGTACGCACAAATGTCTGAAACACTCTAACCTGCCAGCTTTGTATCATAAAATCATGAATTGGCTGAGTCCAAGAGTGAATAATCCAAGTAATTGTCCAGAGAATTCATTGTGATAAGGTGAGCAGGTGGGTGTCCTGCCTTACCTGTTTTCCAGTCTGTCAGCACGATTAGGCAAAAACTACCTAGCTGGTTGCCATTAAAGGGGTGAAGGGGTAGGCATTGGCCTTGGGCTAGGATTTACCCTTTCACGCTGTGCTAAAGTAGCAAATAGTTTTGCCATCTTATTGCAGAAACATTGATTCCAGCTTCTGTATAGTGGGTCCAATCCATCTGCTGGAGTGTCGATAACACCATTTATGTTAATGTATTTTCACACTACTTGTGTGTTTTCAATGAGTTACAATCCAGAACGGCAGTCAGACTCTTACTGCGGAGCCACGCTGCTTAAATACGTGCACAATGTGTTTTGGCATTGTCTTGCTCAAATAAGCACCACCTTCCCTAAATGGGAATTAAACAGTAACAAAGCTGCTCCAAAACACTTCTGGTTGGCTGCTCTTTGCCCAAAACCAGCCCATTTACATAAAAGTACCTTTGGCATGTTTTCCTATGTGAAACAGATCGTACACACTAAGTTCATTTGGGAAGGAGGACTGTAATAGATGAATATCATTTTCCAATCTTCCACAAAGATGATGGGAACATAAACACAACACTGACAGTATGAACTTTCAACTTTGACTGAACACAGTTATGACCCTCTGGCTGTTGTTATTCCTACTAAAAGCTTTTAAACATCACCACTGTGCATGTAGAGCGCAGCCCTTAGTAATGTTAGCCTCTTTTACAGATATTAACAAATATATTGTATTTGTGTTACTCCAATCTGTACAGCAGCATCAGGGGCTAAATTCCTTGATGTTCGAATTTAAAGTATACCAAATAATAATGCTGAAGTGATGCAAGGCCACGTGTCTCTGTTCTCCAAAGAATCCAATTTTAGACAATTCTCAATCCTGAAATTCCTGCTATGAATTTTTTTCCTTTTAAGTTTATAACAAAATCAAATCAGAAACAATTATAGAACAAAGCAGCAGTCACACCACAGCGACACGAGAGCTTATTTGTTACTTTTTGAATCACATAACCTTTAGAACAAGGCCTCCTTGTCACTTGTCACTGTTTTTTTGCTCATCCCTCCTAAACAACAAGTGAAACAATACACAGCAGGCGTCACAAGATAAGTCACTGACGCTCAGGAAGGTTTCCCTTCCCTTTTTTCTGCTTTTTTCCCCCCACAGGTCACTTCTCACATCTCAGATTTATCACTATCTGTTGTACACACACACCTACACCATTCACAGTATTGTGCAAAGATCATCCCTTATTTCTTCATATCTTGCATCCAAAAAGTTAGCTTTTTGTCATTTTTTTAAAAGTAGTCTTGAGCAATAGTTCTCTTTCAGGTCTTTAAAAGTTTTTCTTTTGGCATTAGCTCCTTTTTCACTCATTTTCAGTCCGGTCCTTGTGTCTGACCATTGTCAGAGGAATTTCTTTTTATTTATTTTTGTTAAGTGACTCGGCGCTGGCCTGTGAATCATTTAAACATAAGAAAATGCACATCACTCAAGGGATGAACCAGTGTTTCTACACATGACAGACAATTTAGCAAAGAGCCAAATTTAAATTCTATCTTTCAGCACTTTGGCCTATGTTACCAGCAGCCTGTTTTTATTTCTTTAGTTGAATCTATGAAAAATGCCAAAGATAACACAGTCTGACAGACATAAAATTGTATTTTTGCACCAGCAAGGTGATTCCCAAAGAGCTGTTAGCTGTGGCTTATCTTAGCATGGTGTGCTGTGTGTCCTTGAAAACTGTGAAGAAACTGGATAAGTGGAGGACAAAAAGAAGAAAAGACAGGGCTAAAAACTATTTACAGCGGATGAACAGTATCTGAAAGTCGTGCCCTTAAGAAACAGAATCCAGCGAAAAAAAAAAAAACTGACAGCGCCTGGCCTTTTATTTGATTCGTCCACTGTTCACTGAAGCCTCAGCAGAAACGGTGTCAGTGGAAGGGCGGCTGTTAAGAAGCCATTCCTGAGGAAGGGAAACAGGGAGAAAAAGCTGAGGTACGCCACATTACACAGGAACTGGACTGAAAATCAGTGACAACAGCTCTGATGGAGTCAGGTCTGATGGAGCCATCTGTAAAACACGGTGGAGGCTCAGTCATGGCTTGGGGCTGCATCTCAGCCAGTGGTGTTGGAGAGCTTTACAAAATTATGAATGCCATCTGGAAAGCATCTGATTGGCTCCAACAAACTTGGAGCCAATCAGACAGCCTGAAGACTGAATAAAAGCTGTGCTGAAGAATGAAGGTGGCCATACCAAATATTGACTTTCAAGCTCATCAGACATTTACAAACTCTGTTTTTGCTTTATATTCTGCATTTCCACGCATGTTTGCAGCTGTTTCAATAAATTGCTGCACCCATTTCATAGCAAAATATGTATTTAAAAAAAGATGAAGGGTAACTCAAGACTTTTGCTCAGTGCTGTGCATACCCTGCGGTATGCAAATATTTCCTATGCTTTTTGCAGCCAAGTTCTTTTTCAGTCAAGGTCAAAGATTCTAAATAAAATTCAAGATGACAAATTGGAAAAGTTCTAAAGATCATTGTTTTGTTTTTTGTTTTTTTTTACAAGTTCACTATGTGAACTAATCAACCCAGTAGCCATTAATACAGACTTGCTCAGGATAAGCCTGCAAATAACTCAATCACACACTTCCTGTTTTTCAGCACGTAGCCTGTGACCTGAGAAGGAGGAGCACAGGATGTGCTCCAAGTGGAAGATACAGACAGAGATTTCCTAGACAGTATTAATTGGAACACATGTTGAACTTTAGAGGGAGCAGATAAGTTGCATCTGTTGGACAACTGGATGAACTCTGTGTTGTTTGTTCCAGTTCAAATGATTGGACGTCAAGTCAGATTATCTCCTGGTGAAAAAAAAAATTTTTTTTTTTTCATTGCTCTGTTTCTCTGCACACACACTGAAATATGCTTCTCGTACTGCTTTTTATTTCCAATTTGGAGCTTTAAGTCTCCCCACTTTCCAGCAGCTTCCTGTGAGTAAACACACAGAGCTGGGAGAGGACTGCGATTTCTGCATTTCTCTCAGATGCTCTGCCAGGCACGAGAACTCATCTGTGACCAGATCACTGTTCTTAATCGGCAGTTAATTTACCCAAGCATTTTGAATTGATACACTGTTTTTTATTTGGGGTTTTTTTTTTGTTTTTTTTTTTTAAAAACTAATCTCTCCTCTGCTCCCAACCTTTCTGTAAAATTCGCTAGTGTGCCTTTCGGTCACAAGATATTTAATTAGTCATCATGATGTTTCAAAATACAGCATTTGTCTGCAGGCTGGTGAATGAGAAGTGAGACGCACGCCAGACAGCGTTTACTCTAAATCTGTCGAGAAATTGCTCAATCCTTCTTTCATCACACCCGCGTCAGGGTGAGTGTCAGGCATGTGATTTATTTATACTAGTTGTTCGGCTCTGTTTGTTTTATTTGTATGTGTTGCAAATTAAGCTGGCGAGGTCTAATGTAGGTATGCTTCAATATCTTCTGCTTGTCCCCTCCCTAGACACAAGGCTTTGACCACAGACTCATTTCAGATAAGATTTTTGTCAGCAGGAACCACATTTGGGAGGATGTTTATTATTTGATGTGGCCTAAATGGTGGAATAATGTTCTGGTGTTGTTAAATAGTAGCTGACTGTACTGCAGAGTTGTTTGGGTTTTTTTCTCCTCATTGTCTTAAAACTGAAAATATCAAATATTTAAAAATATGTTCTTGTATGGAACTGCCAGCTGCAAACCTTAAAAAGAAAAAAAAGCTGCAGCAGGGGGATGGCTCAATGCATCACCCTTTCTTTTTAACAGTTCTCTGGAAGCATGTGGGAACTGAGAGGAGCAGTTATTGTAATTCTGAAAACAACGTGTTTCCCCGAGTATTTTATGTGCTTCACTTATTTGATGATCGTAGCTGTTTTGGCTGGTAACACTGGAATATCCCAACTTTTGGGATGACTAAATTTATACCTTATCTTTCCCTTATAATGTCTTATAATGTTCTCAGGGAGGCTGCAGGGTTCTTTTACTGCTGAGCCATGCTATTGGAAGTCCATCGTGCAGAATATGGCTTTGGTATTGTCTTGCTGAAATAAGCCTGATAACAGCATACGCTGCTCCAATACCTGCAGGTATCATGCTGCTTTCACAAACGTGCAAGTTGTACTTGCCTGTCCTTGGCTATTGCACCGTCATAGCCTCACAGATGCTTGCTGTTGAACTGTAAGCTGATAACAAGCCTGATGGTCCTCCTCGTCTCCATCCCAGAGGAAGCAGCATCCATGGTTTTCAAAAAGTATTTGAATTTTTCACAGTCCACAGAACAGTTTTTTCACTTCTTCTTATTTAAAATGAGCTCAGGCTTAGAGAAGGCTCCAGCTTTTCTTGATCTTTACATAGTAGAGTTCTAATTTGCATTCTTGGATGCACCAACAAATATTGTTCTCTGAGTGTTCCCGAACCACCGCAGTGGTTTCTACTGCTGGGCCACCCCAGAGCCTGTAGATCAAATCTATGCAAGTCTGCTTTTCAGCCTTCTCCCTTATATTCAAGGATTTGTCTGGCTTCTCTGATTCTCATGCTTCACTATAGATAGCAGAATTACTACTAACTATTTGAGTTCAGTTCAGTTCAATTCAGTTTTATTTATAAAGCGCCAAATCACAAAAACAGTCGCCTGAAGGGGAAAGGGTAACAACCCTACAATAATACAGAGAAAACACAACAATCAGGCGACCCCTTATCTTGCATGGAGGGTGCATTTGTGTTAAACTTTGGGATCGCTCATCCCTTCGCTTGTGTTCCAACTGGCTGCACATTAGCTGGTTGTTACTAGTAAGTTACACATTACATGGCCAAGTTAATGTAATGTTAATGCAGCTGGAGTTTTTTTTTTTTTTTTTTTTTAACCAGCAAACGCTAATCAAAATCTGTTGACGTCATGATTTTTAAGAAAGCCTTTCCGCTTACGAGGCACAGTGTTTACACGTGACCTGTCACACCGCACAGTTTTCGACAAGAAAAGTTTTGAAGTGTGTTGCTTTGTTTTTCTTTGCAAACCTTCGTAATTACCTCCTTAATTATTATTCAAGGAGGCTCGTCGCGATTGGCTCACGGTGCTCTGACGTCACTTACAGCGCTGGGAGCGTGGAAAAAAAGAAAAAAAAAAAAAGAAATCTCCTCACTGGTGCTCGGACCGTGTCTGTTTCTCCTCTCTCAGGAAAAAAAAAAAATCCGTAAAGTTTGTACACTAAAACAGAGTAAACTCATGACAGAAACCGGGTGAAGGACAGAGTGTAGGTCGAACTTTTGTTACTGCTTTCTTTTTCACTGTACGTGTGGGTTTTTAAAGACTTTAGAGTAGTGGTTTGTAAAGCGACTTTCCAGCTCCCTGGGATTGTCTCTCAACGCGAAGTTCCCGAGATGAACTTCGATCCGGTGGTCGGGAAACTTCATGTGAGTAAACACTACACTTACCTTCTAAATAGCGTCTTTGTTGAATTTATATCACTGCGTTTGCGTGTGTCCTGTTGATTACTGCCGCATTAAAAGCTCCTAACTTTATAGCTTCTATAAAATCATTTACCGACTAACAAGAAGGAGCCTATTAATTCACGCTGCCGCAAGGAGAATGTAAATGTATAAAAATAAATAAATAAATAAGTAAAAACCCGTCTGTCTCATGAAGTTAAAGCGAAGAGCAGGCAAACCCAGATCCCGCTTGGAAGCTGAAATCACGGCCAGGCCTGTGAACTTGAAACAAGTCCGTGCATTGTCCCGCAAGAGCCCAGACACAGGAAGCAACATTGTGCTTGTTGTTGTTAATAATTGAAGTGTTTATTTCTGGAGAAAATGCAGAACCTCACTAGTTCTTGTTTCTTTGCTCTGTTCAGTACATGTGCCGTATCATTCACACCCCCCCCCTCCAACAGTACAGCCACCATCTGTGTTGGGCATCATGCGGTCATACTCCGCAGACATCCAGCATATGACGGCTCTTGGTCTGTCACAGCGGATGTAGCTGGCCCTATGGCCGCTATTAATGAGGGCAGTGCGGCTATGGGTTTGCTGTGCAGTGCGCTTTGGCTCAAACGAGCTTTAAATCAAATTGTGTAAAATGTGAGAAGTATGACTGACCAGTCTGACACCCCCCCCCCCAAAAAAAGCCAAGAGTTCACCTTTCCAGTTAGCCAATTTAGACCACAACTCTCAGCTATTTCTCTGGTAAAGTTGATTCCACTCAGACCTTCACAGAGACGTCTGTTCATTCCTCTCCTGTTGTTTTTTCCAACTGTTCAGCACCAAATCCTAATACTATAAGCGCTGTGAGCTCACTGGAAGCCGTTGCCGTTGCATTAAACGTACTTTGATTAATGCAAAATACACATTTGAATTAGCAGAGATCTGCTTCCGTTCTCACACAGAGTTTACTGGATTACACTGAGATAACACTGGAAGTGGAAAATGATGGCAGAGCAAATCAATCACTGGCCTCTTGTTTGGCTGATAAGGGTAACAGCGTTTCTCGGTGGCATTTCATCACAGATGCCCACTTTGGCTCTGCTCGCTGTTAATGTAGCTGTTTAAAGTAAATGTAATATCTTCTGATGGGCCTGGAGCCCCAATGTTTGTTTTCCCCGTTGTCTGATCTGTGTTTTAAGTCATGCAGTGTTCCATTACTGAAATCCGATTTACTTCTCCGGGTGGCAAAGTCAATGTTTATCTCTTTTGTAAACCACAGTACATTCTGGAGGCCTCACCACCAGGCCTTGTTGCTAAGGGACTATGAGGAAACTTCAGCCCCTCCCCATCTCCTTCTCTCCCCTCTCTAATCCCCCCACCAACCCACCCCCTCACACACACACACACACACACACACACACACACACACCCCTTCAAATTGCCAGAGTGTACGTGCCCGGCCGTGCAGTAAACTTCCTGTCCTGGAGTATACAGATTTGCTGATATTAGTGGCATCAATTTACTTCTTAGAATTGTCATGCCCCTGCAAATGTTCACTAGATTTTTATCTGTGATTGTTTACTGTGTCTGGGTGTTGGTTCACACAGGAAATAGTCCTCTCCATCTCTGTGGGCTACACAGACAAGGGCAGGACAGACATCTGGGACAAGGGGAGGCCAAACTATGACACTGGGGACAAGCAGTGGCCAGCAACTCTTAGCGTTCTTAATACTGTAACAACTGCTTATTGCTGCTCTGCTTGGTGACCATGTGAACAGTTATAACCATGCCTGTGGCTTAGAGAAGCTGTACAGATGCCGAATGATGCAATGCAGTGCAACCCTCTCAGTGTCTGATACCAGGTGGTGTCTGTGCCTTTTTATGTATGCTCTTCAGAGAGCCCGCGATGTTTTATTGTTGGCCAATTGATTATTGTGAGCAAACCTGTTGTTGCCAAGGTGAATCACACTACAGTTATCAAAGGGCCCACTGACTCATGCAGGGAGTGCCACCTGTTCAGGTGCTGCCTGCATACCACCGGAGGCGAGTCACCAGCCACACCTGAGCGATCCGGAGATGAAATAAGTGTAGATAATTTACCACCTGTCAAAAATCACGATTATCAAGATAAACAGAATAACCTCACCTAGTGTCATTTTAGGGATTTTTTTTGAATAGCCCTGGGTCACGTGATGAGCACTAAAAGGTACACAGTGTAACCTTTGCTGGAGGCTGCTCTTTTCCGTGTCATAAAGTGCCACAAAGGGCTGCTGTGAACATGGAACTGAAGCCTAAATCCGATGTCATATGTGCACTTTGACCCTAAACTTTTCTAGACATTACCTGACGTGGGTGGCCATGAGAATGCAAATGTCCAACCCAGCTGGACTGGACATTAAAGCAGTCTTTAACCTAACTGGCTCCCTCAAACGACGTCCGTGTGATGTCCAGTTACGCCCATGCGAGACTAGCATGTGAAGCGGTCCAGTGAACTCACAGAGAGCAAGTGGTCATCCTGTGTCATCTACTCAGGCAGCACCTGAGTCAGCTTGAAACAGAGTATTTCATTAGTAAGAATAAGTCTTAAGCTGCCTGCATATTAGAAAAGCCATGTGGGCCGTGTGCTCATCTGATTCTAATAACTGCCTGGAGTCCAAGAGCAAACATGACTTAAAATAGCTAAAAGAGTCTAGTGTGTGTTGTGTGTGTATAGCACATATTCAAAAGCACGTATTCATATACGAGAGAACATCAGTACTGTAATGTGTCTCTCCCCAAATGCCACTGAAACAAATTTGGAATTTTCATTTTGGATAACACACACACACATATTCAGTTACTCCTCTGCCTTTTTTTTTTATTTTTTTAAATAATTACTTGCTTCAGTCATTTCAGTCACAACTTGAGGGGCAGTTTAGTAATACTGATCAGCAATTACCTCATTTTCATTTACAGTTTCAGCTTCCAGTGAGTATAAAGGATCATTGTGCAGTATTCGGTTTTGCAGTGGTGCTCTTGTTGGTCTTAAAATATTTTTCGCTGTAATAATATTTGAATTTCAAGGAAATTGACTAGTAAAGTGATGATTTACAAAAAAACCAAAACAAAAACGTGATTAACTGCCTGAAGTATCCAGAGTCGAGGAGCCCGAGGTTCAACAAAAATTTGTTTGCAAATGTCATCTTAGGCTGTAAGAGTTAACCATTTTTTAAGCAGTTAATAGACAATTTCATTAATTAATTGAATATATTATTGGCACATTAGTTGATAAAAAAGCAAATTGTTAGGCGTAGCCTTAGTGCTAAACCCTTAATCTGTTTTTAAAATAAACTGATTTCTGTCTGCGTTTCTGCAGTTATTTATTTAATATTTGCAGCAGGGAAACAATGAAATCTTATTTTTAAAAAATTACTGTGTGTTTAATGTCTGTCAGCATTTAATCACAGCGCCTTTGAGCATTTAGCCGGGGCAGAGTGATGTCACACAGCATCACTAAAATTGATCTTATTTGCCGATATGCAGTCATCGATGTCGATATCAGCTGACAGCATTCCTTTCGAGTATTGAGTTATTTGATGAAATCTTTTCCATAATAGCCGCATCACAGCCAGTTACTGTAGTCAAAGCACAGTCGTGGCTTAAAGGCACCTCTAAGGTTTGCACTGGTGCTGTATCCTCTGACTTCCTGCTCTCCTGGATGAATGAGCAGATTATAATAAAAGTGTTGAGTCTCGGAACAAGCTCTTGTCTAGAAAATGGACGTGTGTTTACCAAAACGTAAATCTGCTACAAATTCAAGCTATTGATGGTCACTTAAGTCCTTGCTGACCCGCTACACCCATCACATATTCTACATTTTTTTGCAGCAGTGTGTTTATAGAGAAGGCTGTAAACCGCCGGCACTTGACTTTTCTTCCTTTTACACACAGATGAGCTATATTGGAGCTAATGCGATTGTCTTTAGAGCTTAGGTGATGGATTCCCGTTCGTTCTTTAATCTGTTAGTCATCCTTTCTCGCTCTTTTTATTCTCTCCCTGCAGGAGTTGTCTTGTGATTCACCGCTTAGGTTCCCTGTGACAGCCCCGATCACAATTTGAAAAGGCCAAGTTAACAGCCCCGCAGCACACAAATTTGATTTGTGGATTGCCATTCAAATTCGATGTCCTTGCTTATCCCTCCATAACATTCTGTGTGACTCACGAAGAGTCACAGTGTATGAGTAGGCAAACTTTACAACCCACCGAGAACACATCGACGTCACAACCAAAACAATTAGGAGAAGAAGAAAAAAAAAAATACCCCAAAAGTGTACGCTGCACCTGCTTACAACTCTGGAACCTTGTGAACTTTCAGCAGCCCACTTTGGTTCACTCATCAAAACAATACAATCATTCTTTTGTGGTAAACATCAACGTCAGGGTGTCAGTAATTGCGGCTAAGAGTCTTTCAGGAAACTCAATACAACTGTCGTCACTGCGGATCATCGTTTTTTCTCTCTTTTTTTTTCCTTCTCTGGTAAATGTCACCAAACCTGCTTGTGACACACTGCCACCCTCATCTAATCAGTGAAGCGTACCTCCTGAGGAAACTCAAGAATTTGTGCTATGGAGCTTCAGCTTCCCTGAGTTATAAATATCCAGCCTAGCGGATATGCTGTGGGTCTAATCGGGTGCTGGGCCTGCTCTAAGGCAGGCTGCTGTGCAGGGAACAGTTTGGAGCTGAACCCTGCATGAAGCCTCTGTATTGTCTCGAGCTTCCTGTGCTCCCTGAGAGGAGGGGGCAGCCGCTTTTCACACGCTCCAACACATGCACTGTATGCGTGCTTGTGTGCTGTATTGTGTGTGTGTGTGCATGTGCAGTGCGTTTGTGGCCTAACAATGTGGTTTTCAAACTGTTAGCACTTTCTTGTTCTTAACTGTGCTGAATTGACACGGGAGCCATTCTCTTCATTTTCTATCATTCAGCTTTATAATGATGAATGTGTGTGAGCTTGGCTGAACTTTGAATTTATTTACAGCCATGTAGCAAGTGTCAGACTTATTTCTCCTGACAGAAGCTGGGCTGTGCTTGTCTTCATAATCTAACACAAAATGTCAGCGTAATTTATCACTCAAGAAAAGTTGTGCATGATCAACCCTCTTTCTCCAGGGAATGCCAGGATTTATCTGTAAAGCACAAAGCGTTCACTGTCATGTCAAGGTCAGCCTTGAGGGATTTGAACTGTACAATATAAAGCAGTTTCACTAAAATCCAGACCCACTTATCAAAGCATTTAAAGCATATTAAAATAAGTTTTATTCAGGACAGAATATACTTGAAGTGATCAGATTAAATCACATCAAAGTGATTGTTTGAGTTTCTTGAGGTCAAAGGACCACCTGATGACAGAGTAACACCAAACATCAAGAACTGGACAACCTTACCTCAGTTTGGCAGCTGTTATGTTTCTGAGCAGTTTGCCACTAACTAAATAAATAAAAGCACATTTCAAGGCCTTCTGCTCTACCTGAACTAAGCACAAGTGTGATTGGTTGCTACAGAATATGGACAACTCTCACTGGATGCATCTTAGAGGTGTAACTTATTTTACAAAAAAAAAAAAAAACAGAAGGGCAGCTGACTGCCGAAAAATAGGCAGCGAGCGGATCAGCATGAGAGAAGTGTCCGAAGAGGCAGGGAGCTCCGCTGCAATCAGAGCAACAAACAAGACTTGCAGCCTGAAGCTAAAGCAGAAGTAGGTCTCTGGCATGAATTTTTACTGCTTCCGAAGTTAATTGAGGAGAGGGACAAAGCCTTAAGAGGTCAAAACTCCAGCAAGAGTCGTAGTATAGAGAACAACAGGGCGAAACATGCAGCTTGATGTGCTCCAAGTCTTGCTGGAATTTCGTCCTCTTAAGCTGCGAGTCAAAGTGACAAGCTTTTTAGTCAGGCAAGCTTATGCACAGCTAATCATGTGATCTCATGAGTTCAGCTAAATCTGTGGGGAGAATTGTGATTCTACCCCAAAAGATTGTCATATGATTTTTTTGTGGCCAGTTTGCCCCCCCTCATAATAAATTATTCCTTCAGAAAATATCTTTGAAACATAAGAGACAGTGAAGTGGTTATGGATAAGTAGTGGTAAATACCTCCCTTCATACCTTGAATTCTTAACCCCATTTTTTTTGGGGGGGGGGGGGGGGGGGGGGGGGGGGGGGGGCAGGTTGTAGTCATATAGAAACCAACCACAGAGTTACTGGGTTAAGAAAATGAGTCACTTCGTTTGAATAAAAAAATGTCATTGCATATTTGACTGCTTATCTTTGTGATAAATGGACTGAAGTTAAGTTTTTTAATTGTGATAGATATTTTAAGGGCATTTTAAAGACAGAATTATTAATTGATTAATTGAAAAAAAAAAACATTTAATTATCTAGGTAACAGTTATCTGACTGCTGCATAACACAATGAGCAAGACGTCAGTTATTGTGGTGTTTGAGCTTGTTAAGGAGTTGACTATAGTAAGGCCACAAGAAGGCACATGTCGAACATCATCAGGATGAAATGGCTGAATTCCTCCGTGTAACATGGAAATAAAGGAGTGATGGTTGATAATCAGTGTCAGTTTACTTGGTTGCCGAGAGCTGCTGAGCATCTGTAATCCAATCAGATGATCGGGTTGCTGTTAGATCAACAAATCAGTGCAGTTTAGGTTACCATAAAAAAAATCAAGATTGAAGTCACAAAGTGACAACTTTTTCTTTTTGAGTGGATTCCTTTTGAGTGTTTTTAATCCCAACTCTTTTCCTCTACAGTCGTATTTTGTGCATACGTAGTGTGAGAACAGCTGTGCAGTGCCTAAACTTTTGCAAATGTCCCTTAATTGATGAAAGAAATGTATTTTCTAATAAGAAAAGCATGATATGGAAAGTCAGGTCCTGCTCTGGATGCAGGACTGTAATGAGGTGCATCGTGCCTTTCCTTATCAGTTGGCTATGACTGAAATCATCTGTCCAATATGAGATGAAGAAGCTATCTTAGTTTGTTTGTATGTGTTGTGTATGTCTGTGTGAGAGGCATAGAGAGAGAGAGAGACCCTCACATTTTCTGTTTCTGTCCATCTTTATTTCTTTAATAAAGGAGCTTACTGTAATTTCCTCAGGAATACAGGGTGATCACAGCCCTCTAAATGGCCCATTGATAACCTGGGTCAAAACTGAAAGGATGTCCTGTCATTTAGTCACAAATGCATTCTCAGTGTACATGGCATGAGCAGAGTTTGTGCCAAGGCAATTTGGAGGAGCCCAGGGTGTCTTGAGGAAGCGGAGTGATGCTCCTGTTGTCAGATGCACAGAAAGTCCCTTATTATTTTATTGCAGCTTATTAGTTTAACTTGCATCCACCCATGCTGAGTATTAACTTATTGTACATGCAGACTGTATAACAATAGTATACTGTTGCAGTGAATTATCTGCAGCCAAGCCCCCTCATTGTACAGAGCAGAGAGAAGGCTATGAAGTGGACTGGGCCACTTGTGCTGAAGTTGGAGTGTTTCCAGGAATTGTGGGGTTTGGAGGGTTTGCTACACTGAGGTTATGGTCACTCAACTATTCCTCCTCACTTGGTTTGTGGAGGTTAAACTAAGCCACATTGTGGCTGCCCATAGTGTTTGTGTATACACTACATTTATGCCCACGTAGTTCAGAAGCCTTAGAATATTAGTGTGGACACATGGCCTTGTTTCTTTTCTTTGTGTGGAAGTAGGCTGTGTTCAAGAAATACCACAAGACTCCAAGGTTCCTTAAGACTTTCAGTGCTGCATTCGTAAGCCGTAGGTGCAAAGCTCTGTAGACCCATGTTTGCATGTTGTAGCTGTCCGCGGTCACCTGGGGCACTGCAAAAAACATGTGTTTTATGCTGTTGTTGGACCTTTAGCTTAGGGCCAGCTGCAAAGACGACAGGAGTCATAATAGATGAAGAACAGCCTTGCAGTGGACTGAAAACCAGTGTTAAACAATAAAAGCTACAGCCCATTGTTTGTGCTTCTCATTCATACTTTTTTTGTGTATATTTGATATTCTTTTATGCACTTCAACCTTTCAGGTTTGTTCAGCGGCAAATAATAAATGAATTTATTTGTTAATGTAAGAGTTTGCTATTTTCTCCGTTTTATGCAACTGAAATCAGAACAGCAAGCCTCGGTTTGGGCTCTGTGAAATTAAATAAAGTCAATTAAATAAAGAAAATGGTAAATCCAACATTTTAAAAAGAAATGTTGCCTGTTTTCTTGTAGCAACCTCGCTGATCATAACAGGTTAGCCACTGAGCACGGCTGCACCTGGGACTGTTTGGAATCACAGGCCTTGAAACGAACAAAGCCTGGAAATGATGTAATATCAGCACTGTCTATTCATGTTTGCTGTCAGAGAGACACCCTTTGATTGGCTCTGCTCTATAAAGACGTTCTGTAAAGATATTCCTGAATACCGAGCACAGTTTCACAGTCCACGCCTGCATTGTGGAGGATAAGATTACCTTTAGTGTGGCTCACTCTTTCCCAGTTCTTTCTTTTTTTTTATATGTTTTCTTTCCGCTCTTTTGTCTGTTGCATGTGCTTCTACACAGATTTTACTCGTACTCTTTCCCCAAATCCATGTCTCTCGACGTCCCCCACCTCGCAGTCATACAACACAGTATATTCAAGTCTAAAGACTCACCCTGTGTCATGCAAGCTGTTAGTGTCCCCCCCCCCCCCCCCCCCAACTTTGTCTCCCTCCTCTTTCCTTCCCTCTTCTGCCTCCCCCTTCCCGAGAATGTTTGGATAGATGTAAATGGTGTGATTGTGACTGCTCTGCCGGTCGTCTGCAACTCCACGTCTGCTTCTCAGCGTCTTTGGAAAGTCTGACGTGAGCAGAGGGAGAGGACGAAGGGAAAAGGCGGAGAGAGAGAGAGAGAGAGAGGGAGGAAAGTTCCTTTGAACAACAAGGCATGGCGGTCCTCCAGAGAGTCAAGTCTAGCGTCAGGAGTCAGTCTCTGCCCCAGACTGTTCCTCTTTTTCTACCTCTCTCTATCTGGCCTCAGCCTTTATTCCCCTCATTCTCCCACACTGTCTTTTTTAGAGTACCTATTCCCTGTAGAACATCCCATCTTCAACCTGCTGTCTACAGTTTCTCTCCCTCACTGCCTAGCCCTCTCCACCCAACCCGTCCCTTTCTCTCCTGCTTCAGCAGAGGCTGGGGTGGGGGTGTGCAAGGGAGAGACAAAACCTCCAAAACTAGGACTTTCATTTACCCACGAGGTGTCGCGTTGCATTCGAGGCGCTTCATGTCGGTGTCGCATGTCCCGGCATTCAAAGAGTCTGGCTTTAAGAATGTGGGTCATTTGAAGTAGAGGCACTAAAGTGTGTTGTTTGCCAGTGAATGAGGCCTTCTCACGTTGACATGGTGAAAAGCGTGTGAATAAACACCAGCGCCTGGGGGCCATGCTAAAGTGTTTCGGCTGTATTCTTCTCAGTACCCCACAAGCCTGTTATTATCTAGCACATGAATGGATTTCTGAGCCCACATTTGATATGGGCATCATGCTGCTGCTAGCTGAGATACCTTATCAAACTCTGTTACACCCACAGCAGAGGAAGCAGATCCTCTGCTTTTTAAACTAGAGGAAAACCAGATCAAGGCCTAATTAAGTTTGGATGCCTGTTGGGGTGCATGTAGTTAGTGTGTGGTGCTGCATCCTGCGCACACGAGTTCGTGTTGCCTCTAGTTCTGACCGGTTGCACAGCTCCCTTAATTGCTTTCCCACGGCAGATGTTCAGATCAGATGGTTCAAATTAAGATGTAGATTGCTCACACAAGGTTTCCTATGAACATAGATTCTCCTCTTTACTGTCCTTCATGTGATGAGTTTGAATGAGTGAGTCTACATACTGTGGATACACCAAAATAAAGCAAATCTTACACGTCTTTTTTTTTTCTCCCTCTCTCTCTTTTTTTCCCTCTCCCTGTCCATCTTCCTGTTTTTATCCCAGACCTTGATGATGCAGGTGAAGGTGGCCGCGCTCTTCATCTGGCTTTGTCACGCAGCAGAACCTCCGGCATCTCAGTGGTCCGGCGACGCATACAAAAACCAAACCCTTCGACTACCCAAACCGTGTGTGGAGAATGAACAGTACCTCTACCAGGGACGCTGCTGCCTCAATTGCAAGGCTGGTAAGGCGGATGAGATAAGTCATGTTGTGCGCCTGTGCAGCTACATCTACAAAAATAACACAACCTAAGCTGAGCGCAGGTCAGAGCCAACATTTAGATTGGCATGTTGTGTGAAAAAAAACTGAAATGTCAGAAGCATAAGTTGAAATTTATCCCAAACTAGCTTTGCAAATATTCACTGTGCCTGATCTGGAAAGAATGTGTGATGGCCAGGAGCAGAAAGCAAACCGCCTCATGTCAGCAGCTGCGAGTGAAATGTGCAGGGTATGACGCAGGGGTTATTTTTAAGGCTCGAGTCATTAAAAGCACTAATCTTTTTATTATTTAAATTTAATAAGACTGATTTTTGTATTTATTTATTTTTTTTTTTTGGGGGGGGGGTACATATTTAGCCAAGATGCAATTACTGCATGCTTTTACAAAGTGATTGAATTACTTCATTTGCCACAGTGAATTCTAAGAAGTGCTTTTCTTTTATTTGGTCAAATATGTTTTTTTGTTTTTTTTTTTATGTTTGTTTGTTTGTTTTTGAGACAAAAGTTAGAGACTCACAAATGATGACTAGTGAAAAAAGCTGCAAATGTAATGATGGTTCTATATCAAAGCTTGCCAGGTTTAAGTAAAAGTTATTGGTTAATAGTTAATTGATACTAATTGGTGGTAATGCAATGTCCTCATTGTTTCGTTGTTTTCTGTTTGGTTTTCTGTTCCTCCCTCTTATATCTCACCTCTATGCCAGTTCCTCAGTCGCTACTGCATATTTTAAAGCCACAATGACCACTTGGTGGTTTGAAATGTTAGCTTTCCGCTTCTTTTTGTCAGTTTGAGCTTTTAATTACGAGGTAGATCAGAGGCAAGTCTGTTTTACCCACACTTAGCTAAAAGAAACGGTGCTGTCTCTGAAGCAACCGCAGTACCACAACTTTATTTACTGGATGCTCAGCAGCTCCAACCAAAGATGCCTTTGACTTTGAATGGATTTTTTTATTTTCCTCCAGTCTTTTTTTTCTTTTTCTTTTCATTCGTGCATCAGACAAATCCTGAAGACACATGAGAATAAAGCAGTTGTACTCGCAGCATGTGTAAATCGAGTATAAAAATGAAAAGCTTGACAGTTGGCCAGTGAAAGAGGTCAACTGACTCGCTGCAGTTTGCCTTAAACGTCCAGGAAAAATAATGTGGAAATGTAAAATTGTGATATCCCCCCCCCCCATCTTCTAAGATAATATTCCATGTGGTTTACAGTTATTAAAACCTAACATGGTGCAGTGCTTTGTTCTGGTATGTCCTGCTCTGATGTCAGCAGGAAATGCAGCACATCAGTAAATTAGCTCTTTAAATGGGCATGTAGAGTGTTTATCTTTGGACTGGTTGTGTGATTGTTTGCTTCTTTATTTGCAGGAACTTATGTAAGTCTGGCCTGTGAAAGAGACCTGGAAGTAGGGAAGTGCATTCCCTGTGAACATGGACAGACCTACACAGAGCATGCCAACGGGATGTCCCGCTGTTTGCCGTGTACCCACTGCCGCTCAGGTAATGAGATTCTCCTCCCTTGAGAGATGTCTTTAAATATTATTTAAATCATTAATTAGGTCTGAGAGAAGATTTTTTTTTTCTTTATTTTTTGTGTATAATTAGTTTTTGATTTTACACACAAATAAAAGATTCATTTAAAGGTCACAATTAATTAAATAGTTATCAAAATTGTTGGACAGTTTTCTAACTGTTTACCCGCTTATTTAAAAGACGAAATGCAGACGGCAATACAAGACGTGTTTATCAGCAGCTGCACTCTGCCATACTTACGTCATGTCAGGTTGAACCAGGAAATGGAAATGTCACATTTGAGTATTGATAACTGATAGTAAATCTCAGCGTGTTAATAAATACAGAATTTTCCCTTTAATTCCAAAAATCACATTTAAAAGTCGAGTCTTCTGGGATCCAGCTGGTATTATTCTAGGAAAGTTAATACCTTTTTGTCCGTGCCCCCGCCTTTCAGAGCCACTCATGACAATGTGATCTTATGATGTTACACCAAGTGGTAGGGTGTGTCTTTGTTGTTTTTGTTCCACGGGCTGAATGTGAGCGTGTTCCACATCTCAGGAGATTTGCCTGTGTGTCTGTCTTACCTGGCTGAACTGGGTGTGGCTGCATCTCATTGTCTCCCACACTGCTGTCTTTGTGTCCGGTGAAAGGCAGGAGCTGCAGAAAAGAGACTTCTATTACACGGGATGTGTTTTGTGCGCATTCACTGCGGTTTTAAGAGAGTTTCGTGTGTGTGTGCGTGTGTGCGCTTTGCTTTAGTTTTAACTTATTTATGACCATGTAACAATTAAAAGGGGCACGCCAAAGGAAATGAAATTTTAAAAAGATGCCTATTGTGGACTATTTGTACTTAAACTGAACCGCAGTGTTTTCTGGAACACTTTAGAACTTCCTGTTCAGAAAATATCTCCTATTGACAAGACTGCTGTTGGTTCAATGAATCATTTATGGAGTCAGATGAAGCTTTAGTTGCTTGAAGTGTAAGCAAGAGTTTGGTGTTTTGTCTGTGGAATTATGTTAAGTTAAAGATATTGCATAATCTTTTAAATCAGAGGTTCCAAAACTTTTTAGGGTCAAGCAAAACTTCCATGAACCTACTTATAGTCTTAACGATCATTGTGCCATTGGAACTATTGGTATTCTAAACCCAGTGTCAATGTGCTGTTTTCTCTTGGCTTAAATTGGCCATTTCTGTACAGTTTTATCATTTATAGCAAATGACTGTGTGTCCCAGATCCCTCTTTTGTAAGGTTTGATTAGATTAGAGTAGACAGGAAGTATAGAGAGTCATTTTGGGCCCATGCTTCCATCTGACTTTGTGGCGCAGACTCACACATAGCACCTGCCGGTTTAATGAATTAACTATAATCGAGAAATCCCAGCGATGTCCACAATCGCCAGACTGTTAGCCTCTTTAAGGTTTGGACTATGGCCTCGTATCTCCTCTGTGTGTGATGATTTGTCACTGCACTGAGCTACTACAGCACGACCGATGGAGCATGGAGGGCTCCACTAGCCAAAATACAGCCAAACTGTATTATGAGCCGTCACTCTCCGGACAGACACGGCACGGTGAACCGAGCTGAACGCTGACATTTATATTGTTGCTTTTGTATTTCATCTCATTGTAAGAATTCACTTCATTTGCAGAAAAATGTTAAAACTGTTTCATATTTCTTTTTTTTTTTAAGGTGACATAATTTCACAGTTAATCCCTTTTAAATATTTGTGTGCTTTGCGACTATGAAAGCTTCTACTGTGCCGCGGGGTTTAGTGTGTAACAACCATGAAGGAAATGACATTCTACCAGTCTGTGTTTTTCATGCCCTGCCTGTAGCCAGGAATGAAACAGACCCCGTGTTGCTCTGTATTGGAAAATTGTAATTTAATTTTGATTGTTACGTATCATTAATGTGATCACAGTGAACCCTGTTGTCCCAAATACTTGGAATAAGTAGGAGTTATTTTACTAAACTAAAATAGTGGTCTGTTTGTGTTTATGTGTGTGCACAGTGTGTTCAGGCTGTAATCAGAGAAATGCTTTCAAAACAAAAATGTTGTTGACTGGTTTGAAAATCCATGCTTTGACTGATAGGTTTCCTTTTCCATCTTGTCTGGTCTAAAGGAAAAAACACATTAAGCTGAAAATCAAAGCCAAAGCCGTCCACTCATCGATGACAGCAACTCAGTGCATTTAGGCATGTGGACGTGGTCAAGACCACTAGCTGGAGTTCAAACTGAGCATCAGACTTCTATTTTCCCCACACAGCCTTCTTCAGGCTTTACAGCGGATGGACCAAAAAAGGGAGAAAATAGTGCCAGGGGTCAGAGGAGAGAGGACCGCATCGAGCCGATAGGAAAGCAGCAGTAACTCAAATAACCACTCGTTACAATTGAGGTGTAACTAATGAAGTGACCAGCGAGTGCAGTCTTATGTGATGTGAAGAAAGGATATCTGCAGGCCTTTTTCTGGCTAACTACACTGAGATCATTGTGATCTTTACACCAATCATCATTAATACTTAATAATCCTCTCCACAGACAGTGTCGAGACAAACAGATCCAGCTCAACCCCAGCTCGGCTGACATTAGTCACGATTGTTTAATATTCTGTGCAGATAAAGAAGAAACTTCTCGCGTTTTTCATTTTTCAAACAAAGCACAGCAACAACGTCTTCAGTGACCTGATGAAGGTGACTGAGTGTTTTCCCTTTTGCAAAGTTCTCACCTGTGGAAAAGTTGCCTTAACACGTGTCCTCATTTACGTGAATCACATAAAAACTCCAGTGAATACCTTAAAAAAAAATTTTTTGCTTTACTTAGCTCCATAAAACTCTTTAAAATATTCATAACTTGCTATAGAATGAGCTTAATTGCCTGCATAAAATGATAGGAAAATTAGTGTGAAAGAAGATTAAAAGATAGCGTGCAGACCAACCTAACAAAGCCATTTTTCTTTAATTGGCAAGCATGGACATAAGATTTTTATGAAAGGGTGTCCTGTGGAGTTGGGCCGCTGGTTTGTTATTAATTTTGATCGTATCTTAAAGGCCAGGGCTACCGTCTATTTAGGTCTCATTTTAATAAATGAACCGTGGCAGATTCTCTATCCCTTATTATCCCATTGAAGTGAGGCAAAATGTGTGTCAGGGGGAGATAAAATTGGAAACTTAATTATCTAACAGATTTTTTTTTTTTTTTGGCCACATAATTGCTGATGTCCAACAAATTATCTGAAGGTCTGCTGTTGTGCTGCCATTTAATGCATGCTGATGGTCACGGGAATAAGTTTTAATAGAACTTTACTTGTTAAAGTCTGTAGCGATTCACACAGTTTTCGGACACGCTCGGAGTTGACCATTTAAACCGTTTAAAGGTCGTCTGCTGCCGTGCCTGATTCATCACAATGACAGAAGAGTCTCACCTTCTTAATGGCCCTCATTACGCATGATGCCATCTTTTTGATCTCTTTTTAATCTCTTCTTAAATGTTTTCTTAGTCGTTTGCTTCCTATCTTGCCCCGTGAGGCGCTTTGTAACTTTGTTTTGAAAGGTGCTTCATGAATAAAGTTCTAATTATTGTTATGATTTTCTCACTGTCCACAGATCAGGAGGAAATTGCATCCTGCACCACGACTGCAGACACCAAGTGCCAGTGCAGACCGAATACCTTCTGTGTTCCAGATCAGGCCTGCGAAGTCTGCAAGCGCTGCGCCAAGTGAGTGTCACTTACCTGTTTCCTGAAATTACTCTGGATTATTCTCGCTCCTGCAGCTGCAGCATGGGACTGTAATGGCAAATAAATTATGGCTATGCGGGTGCTGGAAATGTTCTTTTTTTTCAAAACTGCAGGTGTAAACCACACGAGGAGGAGCTGAGAAAGTGCACTCCCTTTTCTAACACGGTGTGTCGAAAACGGCCTCCGTCCTCTACCCCAGCCCCTCCGTCTCTCGCGCCCACCTCTGATGCAGCAAGCATCAGTAAGTTTTAATGCTGCTGCCAAATAGTTCTTCAGTTACTGTTGCTTAAATTTAACTGTATCTTTTTTGCTTTTCCAGTTATTCCTCTTTGCATTCTGATAGCCGTCATTATCGTTATCGTTATTGCGCTGGCTCTGTGGTGGTTCATATTCAGGCAGCGTTCGTGTGAGATACCATGTGAGTTGATATCATATAATTTACCTTTGCAGTTAAGCTTTGCTTGTCAAATGTATTCCTAATGCTATCTTCTTGCTTTCAAATAGGTTTGAAGCTCCACTGCGAGTCGAGTGAAATTGTCAAGATTCCCATCGTAAGTTCTTTGTTTTATTTTAGTCTTTTTTTTTAATGTGAAGCCATTTCAAATGGACTTTGAACAAAGTGCGCTGCTGAAAGAAGAAAAATGCAGAAGAAAAAGTAAATGCTAAAGCTCTAAAAGCTTTGAAAACACCAAGGCCCGATGCCTTTATTATGGTTAATAAAAATGCATGATCTAATAATGATAATATATATCAAAAATTGGGGGGGAAAGAGCAATAAGTCTATCAGTGAAATTCATCTATAACACATACATGGAGGTGGAAACGTAAATGTAAAAAAGCAGACAAAAACAACAATTACGCATTATTATTAGTGACATGATAAAAACTGGGTCAAATACCAAAATACACCCAGCCTGAAAGAGCTGCGTATGTCAGTTTAAACCATTTCAAAGCAGTTCCTTAAAAACTGATGTGTTTCTATGGCAATAATGGGTGGCTGTCGCTCGGGTAGAGGTTGTCATCCGCCAATTAAAATTTGATGGTTCGATCTTCAGCTCCGTCAGTCCACGTATCAAAGTGTCTGGGCGAGATACGCCGTTGTTGTGTGAGTGTGTGTTAAAGATAAAAAGCCCTTAAATGAATGGAGCTGTATGAATGCTCACCTTCTCCATAC
The DNA here is from genome assembly GCF_007364275.1 of Archocentrus centrarchus. Lineage (NCBI taxonomy): Eukaryota > Metazoa > Chordata > Actinopteri > Cichliformes > Cichlidae > Archocentrus > Archocentrus centrarchus. The sequence goes on along the minus strand of NC_044357.1, from coordinate 4,007,604 downwards.
TCTGCCTGTTTTTTTCTGGTTAGGATGAGAGTGGAGCCACAGCAGAGGAGAGACAGAATGATCAAAACGCGGGTCTGGAGGGCGAGGAGTCCCGCCCAGACTCAAGGCCACTGCTGCAGGAGACCCAGGCTGGGATGACCAAGGCCTCCCCTCCCCTCGAAGATGAAGACCGAGGATTAGGGGACAGTTTGCCCAACACCACTAGTTCATCTCAAACTAGCCTGTCAGCCCTGCCCACAGCAGTCTCCAACACCCCACACCAGAGCCCGACTACCTTCAGACAGCTGACTGCAGATTTGGTGAGGAGATGAGTCGGAGTGATCTCAAATCGTTCACATTGTGTTTTTTAAAGTTTCATCATGCCTTATAGTTTGTATTTTGCTTTGTGTTGCAGGATGATCCTCTGCGATATCGACTGGTGCCACTACAAGGTAAGATTCCCCCACTCAAAGAGCCAGATAACTTTACACAAAAAAAGTAAAGTTTAGTACCATTTATGACAATGCACAGAGAATTCACTAAATCTCCTCCAGATCTCATCTTTGCTGCTTGATAGATTAATAATCTCATGATAGTCAGGCCAAATCTGAGCCCTTAGGGCTTCGGAACATGTGGTCTTTTCTTTTTTTATTGTTGTTTTGTTCTCATGCTGCATTAAAGAGGACATGGCTCAACAGATTTGTTTGATCCTCTGTTAATAGTATTATACACGCCTCCCCTGACAGGAAATGTACTGAAACGTACTGATTGTTCCTTACATTGAAACAAAGCCTATACTGTTGCAATTTGCGAGCTAGTGTCCACAGTTTATTATAAATCGGCTTTACAATAACAAGACCTGCATGCACTTTACACATCGTGGCTTCATGTTCGCGCAGTCTAAATTATTGACTGTGTCTTCATCTTTGTTTTTTAAGGTTCAGAAAAGTCCCTGAGGAAGAGCTTTGATTTGTTCGACGAGTACTTGGACTTGCGGATCCACAACAAATTCTTCAGAATGATTGGAGTCAGTGACAACCACATTCGGCTTGCAGAGAACGGCGCCTCCAGTGATAAAGTGTATGAACTGCTGAAGAACTGGATGCAGAGGCAGGGACTCAGAGCCGACATCAATGACCTGCTAGACACTTTGCTGACTATGGATCAGCGACGTTCAGCCGAGAGCATCGCCTCTGAAGCTCTCAGAAGGGGCTACTATAAGCATGCAGACACACCCTGAAAAGCACCAGGGACTTCAAATGAAGTAAACACAAAGTACTCAATACAAGAAAAGCACATAGACACTGGCAGCGGACGCTGTGTCTCATGAACAGGCTTACCTCTTTTGTGGCTGACCGGCCATGTATTCAAAAGCCAGTAGTTTTAAAAAAAAAAAAAAGATGAAAAAAGATAAACACAAAAAAGGGGAAAGTCGCGCTGTGTTGATGAATGGTCAGAGGATGCTAACCTCTGGCCAATCGCTGAAGCGTAACCATGAAAACAAAAAGTTTGTAACAATGTTTTCAAAAAGAGCACAAGAGCATGAAGGTGTCAACTTCCGCCGGCGCTTCGGCTGCATGTTTTAAGCTGTAGAGAAGCGAAGCCAAGTACTGAAAGCTAAGAAGTCTTTGTGTTGGTCATCCACCCAGATGATGACACACTAGCAGGAGATAAGGATATACACTGGTTTATAGGAGTGGCATTAGTGATGTCACAAATACTGTGCCTCTTCGATGCACTGACCTCAGGCACACGTAGGATTTAAAGCAAGACACGCTCTGTTAGTTGTGCTGATTTTGACTGCCGTGTATCCGTCCATGAACATTTTTCTGGCTAATGATTGGACGATATCCTCCGTTTTGTTATAACAAAGGTTAACTTGCACCCTTACTAATCACAAACTTGACCTTTGCTGCGCTGTTTGAATATCTACATTTACCTAGGTGTCTTTTTTTATATGCGATTTAGTTGTTGTTTTCTACAATCCAGTCACATCAGAAATAGTTTCAGTGTTACCACTCACACATGACACAGAAGAAGGATTTTCACCAGCTGTTTCTGTCGGGACAACGATTAATGGTTTAGTAAAAATGTGTCCTTAAAAGTTGGATAATTTCAAAAGGTCATTTTATTTATTGATATATTTATTGTAATAAGATAATAGTTATCTCTTACTGTTTATAGCATTGTCGAATGACCCTGAAAAACACACACACAGTATTTGTGCTGTCAGGATTTGTAGCTCCAGGGCAAAATGACTGAAATCAAATGTGTCAGGTTGTAGTTTCAGCTCGTAGCGTTTTGTTAGATTCTCTTCCTGCTCACAGCGCTGGGTTTAGTGCAGCGCTCCGGTCCACGCCTCGGACGTGTCAGTGATTTGAGTGCCGTCTCTTTCCGAGCGAGTTTCCACTGAGGCAACGGCGGGCGCAGTGTCGAAGCTTCCGTGATGCCCAACGCTGGCTGCGTCTTTTCAAATTGGGCTTTTTAGTGAGTCGACTGACCAGATGGTCCCGTCATATCAGCAGCCACACAGGGTGCAGGTACGGATTGTTTTGCCTCACTTAGATTCAGACAAGATGAAGGAAACCTTTTCTGGATTCAAAAAGAAGTTTTATTTCCCCCAATTCTGCCCTATGTATACGTCCAGAGAGCTTAGAAGTCTCGCAAATTATATATATGTATATATGCAGCTATATTAACAGACTAAAATGAATATAGTGAGGTATGAGGTTATTGAAGACTGAAAAACAAATTTTTTTAACTCGATTTTTTTTTTTTTTTTGCCCATTTTTCTGCAGTTTCTCGTGTATAAAGAAAAGAGTTACAGAGTTATATATTGTTGCTAAAGAATGATGATACAGTGCTGGCACTGCCATCTACTGAAAGACAATGAAAATACAGCCTGCATCAATTTCTAGGGACCCTGGACGTCCTTTTTCATTCTCCCTTTCCATCCAGTTTTTCAGTTGGTAGCATTTTAGTTTTCTTTTTTAAAATCCCTAATAGCCTTTCCTGGTGTTGTATAGCAGTGAAAAGGCTTTCAGTGCATGTTTTGTTTATTTGGGCAAATCATGTTTTTGTAATATTTCTGTGGTTTGACATATTTAATTGCAATTCCTAAGCTGTTCATTTAACATCCTTTTAATTGTGTTAAAAAAAAAACCTACTGTTCATGATTACCATTAAGCCATGTCTCCTTAGTTATTGTTTGCTCGTCGAGGATTTCGGATATGAATGATGCAAATACATCAAAGCTGTTTTTATGTCAATTTCAAATAAATGTTTTGTACAGATATTCTAGGTTCAAGTGATGTTTTCATTGTTTTTTCCACAGTAAAACTCAACGGGGTTGTGCATGTCAACTGTTATTACAATATTATAACTATATACTATAACTTTTGGTCTTTATTTATCTGATGTCATGTCATCTACTGTGGTCACCGGGAACAGTATGTAAATCTAGTACCGGTTTTTCAGCTTACAGGCACTGCAGGCTGCCCCTCATCATGACTCCAGAAGATGGCCAATCAGAAGAAAGTGGGCTTTTAGAGAGGCAACTTGTTTCCGGCATGCAGTGAACTGAGACCCTTATACAGACATAAACGGCATTAAAAGAAATTTTGAAATGAAATTGCTAGACATGAAGATAACAGGCCCTCTTTAAATACTCAATTGACTTAATTGTGAACAGCCTGAATCTTTGCTCTGACACCAAAGAGATGCTGATCAGAGGGCCCAAGACAGAAATGCTTGTAATCTGCACTGCAGCAGCGGGACAACTTAACATTTTTATTTTTTTTTTTTGGATTATTATTATTATTATAGACTTGTCCAACTAGGAAATACACAAAATTGCTCCCGACCATTAAGGTGTTGCATTATGCCATGTAGTTTTAGCAGTACTTAGATGCTTTGCATCTGTTTGCTGTCCCTTGACTCATTCGGTGCTGTGGGCTCCTCATAATGGGGCTCAAAAGTAATTGGACAATCGACTGACAAGCAGTCGGGTGAGGCCTGTTCCCTTGTTATTCCTGGACAAAGTAAGCAAATAAAAGATTTGGAGTTGATTCCAAGTGTTTGGCTTTCATTGGAGCTCTCAGTACTAGCTCCAAAGAGAAGTTGATGCCAGTGAAGGAGATCATCATAATGCTGAAAAAGTAAAATAAATTAATCAGAGAGAGAGCACAAACTTTAGGAATGGCCAAATCAAAGGCCTGGCTGCAGTGGAGGCCTGGCAGAGCATCTCAGAAGGGGAAGCACAGCATTTGGTGATGTTTTAGGCTTCAGGCCGTCACTGACTGGATTTTATTCCAGGTGTTTCCAAGTATTCCAAAAACAATCCTTATGTTTAAAATTATGTCAGTTTGTCTAATTACTTTTGAACCTCTAAAAATGAAGGACGGTGCATAAAGATGGCTGTAATTTCTAAACGGTTAATGCAATACTTTTGTCAAACCCCTCAAATTAAAGCATAAAAGTCTGCATTTTAAACACAGCTCTGGTGTTTCATTCAAGATCCACTGTGGTGACGTACAGAGGCAAAACTACAGAAAAAGGAACAAATAGAAATCAAGTGACATTGTCCAAAAACTTATAGATCAAATTTTATATATCTCACAAACTCTTGATTCACAGAAAAAAATTCTCCAGAGTCAGACAACTAATACATTATTAACTTTAATACAGTAAAGTAAATTATTTAACATAGAGATTAGAATGGAATAAAGTAGCATGCAAGTAAAATATCAAAATAAATGAATGATTATTTTTGTTCTGTTAACAGAGATGCTGATTTGAATAATTACTCTTTGAAGTTTATTATAACACAGCCTATTAGCCCCTATTGTCTTGTGCACAGTTGAGTGCATCAAGTTAAAGTGTGAACACGTTTAACCTTATATATATATATATATATATATATATATATATATATATATATATATATACTACTTTCAGAGGTAGAAGCTCTGTTGTTTTTATGAATACTAAAATTCAGGTTCGTAGTACCTTCAGTGTGATGTCTCCCTCTCCTGTCTGTTCTCAGACTGTTATTAACTGGATGTGAAGGGAAGTTAGTAGCTTTGTATGATCCACCTTACTTGACCCTTCAAACAGGACATTGCTTTTCACTTGGTGTCCAGTGGGTGAAGCTCATATTAGTGCTGACGTTTTCTTTCATTCTTCAAGGTTCAGGTCCTTCAGTCACTTTGTGGATTCCATTTATTTTCAGAGATTACCGACCATGTCTCTGGACATCATCTTCAGCACCTACTCTTCTGAAGTCGCTGACCCTGTTCCTCAATGTAAGACGGTGAATATAACTGAGAAGATTTTCACGAGTGTCTTTCTTTTGTCTCTCTGTGGGAACGCCGTTGTGTGTCTCTCTCTTGTAATGGGGGTAAAAATTATTTTGAACTCTTTTCAGTACGCCATCAAAATAATAGAAATGATCATTTTCTTCATCATTGAGATGGTTGTTGTCATTGTTGCCGATAGAGTCTCTCTGCAGCTCTCCTGCATCCACAGGATCCCCTGAGGAAAGTATCTCCGACTTTGTTCCTCCTTGTCTCTCTATGCAGTGTTTCAGGCCAGCTTTTGTGCGGTGTATTAAACCTCTGCAGAGTGGCACACCGTCCCCTGAAATCTGTTGAGAAGAGCTTTCATCAGTACTATCATTAGCACTTTTTTCTTTCAAAGGTAAAACATTTATTGTTATTTCTGATACTTTGCTATTTCTGCAAAAGTCTGTGAATGAGATCGTCATCAAACCAGCAACCCACTGCACCCCTGGTGTCACAGCTTGCTATTCTGGCATGGAGGTAAATAAAAAAAATCTCAGCCCCCCCATATAGGAAACATAATGGAAGAAACACTGAACAGCTTAGTGATCTTTTAGGTAACATCCTTAATTTGTAAATGCACACCTGGAATGTTTCTGACTTTCCCGATACCCATCAGGGATGCTACAATAATGTGGTCTGCAGCAAAGGCCAGCAATAATAGTTAACAGTTAAAAATAGTTGATTAAAATCAATCAGTTATTGAAACTCACAAGAGTTAATATGTCACTGAAAATATTTAAACTGGTTGAACTTGAGGAGGGCAGTGGCGCAGTGGTTTGCACTGTTGCCTCATAGCAAGATGGTCCTTGGTTTGAATCCACCTTTGGGCTTTTCTGTGTGGAGTTTGTATGTCCCCCTGCCTCTGCATGGGTTCTTTCCAGGTACTCCAGTTTCCTTCCACAGTCCAAAGCATGCACTTAATTGGTGATTCTAAATTGGTCATGGGTGTGAATGGTTGTCTGTGTGTTAGCCCTGGTGTACCCCGCTTCTCACCTCATGGCTCCACCCCACCCTGACCCTGAATTGGGAGAGGATGAATGGATGAATTTAAAAAGTTGCATCTTCTTAATTTATTTAATTATCTTGAGTATTATGGTTTAAAATTATTGTGTTTCCCACATGTGTGTGTATTTGATTTTCATTCAGTTTTAATGTCACATTTAAGTACTCAGAGTGGTATGAATCTATCATTAAAAAGGATGCATATATTTCCACAAATGTTCAACTATTCGTTTGGTTCATTTTATTTTAATTCTCACAGAAATCTTGAAGAAATGCCTCACTTACTTGTGCACGCTTGTCTGAAGCTTCTTTGTGATTTGCTTCCAAATGTGCTGAAAATGTAAATGAGTCCACTCCTGGATCGTTTTGATCTTCTTTTCTTCCAGTTTCTGTCCTGCTTATTAAAGCTCCTCCTTCACTCTCTGTGCCTCTCAGAAATTTGGTTATATTTTCTAGGACGTCTTCTCTCATCCTGAGACCCGAGAATCGCTTTTCAGTCTTTGCTTGTGTAGTTTCTGTTTTACTCGTCATAAATCCTGGCTCAGTGTGAGCCTCGGGTTCTAGACTCACTCTGGTTGTTGGACTCTCCTCTGCACTCGGCAGTCCGTCATCTTTCTCTGCACTGCTTCGATTGATGACTTCCGTACTTATTGTTGTGTCTTTAATCTTCATGTTTTCTGTAGTTGTGCCTGTCATGTGCTCGGTTGTTAGCATTTTGAGTGGGGGAGGTGAGGATATGACTGTTTCCTCTGTTTTCAGATTTCCTTCATGTTTAGTCTGGTCTCTTCCTGTCGTTTCATCATGTACATCAGTTGTTTGTGGGTTTTCTGTTTTTTCTGTGGTTTCTTCAGTTTTCTCATGTTGCACTTCTTTTCCTTCTGAGCTCTCTGTTCGATCTATCACATAGATTTCTAATAAACACGTTCTTCCTTTCAGGCATTTACATTTGGAGTCGTATTGTTCAGTAGTGATGTCCTTTAAAGCTTTAGTGATAAGCAGCGGATCACCCAGCTCAGGTACATTCACTCCCTGCCTAATGTCTGCGTTCAGAATGAGTTTTCTTTCAGATGTTGGATTCGTCTCCATCCCTGCTTCTGGGAGGAAAAACATGATTAAGGCTTCTTCTCCCACATCAGACAGCATTTGTTTTTCATTGAAATCATGAATATCTGTTTCATGTGTGGCGTGTGTTCGAAGGACGTATGCAAATCTAGGATTCATATTTTGCTCGGCTTTTCTGTCTCCCTCTGGGTATCTGAGCTCTGCTTGTTTCGTGATCATTTTCCTGCTAAATAATTCATTATTATCATCCTGAGCAGGCCTCATCTTATTCAGTGGTCTATTTATGGATCCTTTCTTTCCTCTGGATATCAGGAGGGGTTGCCTCATAGCATCAAATCCACCATCACCCACGCTAGTTGCAGCTTTTAAAGAAAGTTGTTTCTGAAAACTTCTCTGCCAAGTCGAGTGTTCATTCAAGTTCAAGCGTTCCCTTTTCTTCATAAGAATGGCTTCATGCCTCTGTGTCTCTAACCGTGACGACTCTGAAGTTTTCACTGAAGAGGTGCCAGAGTGCAGAGCAGCTGCACGGGAAATGTCATGTTGACTGAGTGAAGCTCTCAGAGATCCTCTTTGATTGGACTGCATGAGAGTTTTAACGTCCGTTGCTCCCTTTTGTTTTATCCGTGGTGGTTCAGCCTCTTCTTTTGATGCTTTCCTGATGTTGATTTCTGATATTTTTCCACCGGGTTTTGGACAGCAGGAAGCAATCACAGTTGTAGCCACACAGAATCGCTCTGTCAGCATTTTCTGCATCGGAGCGTTGACGGTGGCTGCCCGAGCCTCGGATTTCTCCAGCAAGAAAGCTTGAAGTTTTTGTCCCGAGGCAGCCGAGTGATGCACTAACAACGAAGGCCTAGAATCGGGGCCTTCTTTAATCATATTTGAGTCGATGTGACTGGTTTTATCAACAGGCTTAGTTGGTGGGGTGTCACTAATAAGAAGCAGGGCTGCATTTGAATTAATCAGAAAAGCTGAAGCAGGTTTCCCTTCGCCGTAACAACAAGGAACAGCCTGAAGTGACAAGAGAGGAAGGCTGAATTAGTTACAAAACTGCTTCCAGACAACAGCTGGTTCAAGATTCACAATCAACTGTGGTCCAGATGGAAATATCCATCTTGAAGCTCTGTGTATTGAACTTTTGCCATTGACATCTTGTTGTTTTGAATGAGACTTGACAAGTGAGGGATGAATCTAAGAGAGAAACACAGAAGACGACACACGCATATGATGATGACTTGTAGGCATGTTCTAAATCATATGAACTCCATGCTGTATCAAATAAGACTTGAGAACACTAAGACCGTACTCTCAGCAGAACTGTGTTTACTGAGGTTATTAATGAGGTAAGAAATAGGGTCTTTTTTCAAAGATTTCTATGCAGTCAGACTTTTTGTGGCAGCTAGAAGAGTCAACCCTGCCATTAGAAAGAATGCAGGTTTGATGCACTTAGGCCTAAATGCTGCATCCATCTTTGGGTACAGTCTATGATTTTCCACATTAATTATCAGCACATTGGCATTCGGATATTAACATTTAACTCACAGAGCTGCTTGCTTGTCTTGAGATGCTTTCTAAAGAAAGGAGGGACATTTTTAAGTTTTAATGGATCTTTTCTGGTGTGTCTCTCTCCACGCTCAGTCTGCTCTCTTCACCGTAAAGTGCATTTGTGTGTTTGCTATTGTGCTGCAAACATGCAGATACACTCCAAGCACACACCCAACTATGCAACGCATCCATTGTTAACTAAGCGAGCAGAGGGAGAACAACTGTTCTAACTGTTCTTTCGTTAAATCTATTTTTAATAGGTCTGTTGTTCTCAACAGTTGTTCTCAAAATGAGGGGCAGGCTCCACTGGTTGGGTAGATGGGGTCCAGACAAGGAGGCAAAAAATATTAAATGAGACTTATTTGAATTAATACTATTTTTAAGAGGAAATAAACCAACTTGAGTTTATTTGGGTGAAAATCGACTTGGGTCCCTTTTTATTGTAAATGATAAGTTTTGACATCTGAAGTGAGGCGCCCGTCTCCTTTTTATAGTCTTCTATTTGATTAACTTCCAGCTTTTCAGCAGTAAATATCAAAATAACACAGTAAGAGACTCTCACGGCTTCACATTTAGTTAAAGGCATTACTTGAAAATGCTTTTCTCTCTAATAAATATTGTAATCTGGTGCAAAAACATGCTGCACGTCAGATGTGAAATGAGTGTGAAAATAAACCAGCTTGTGACTGAGTCATCGGCTTCATGCTTTTTAGGCAGTGTAATGTGGGAGACTCTTGGCTGCTTTGCAAAATGTGATATACCCACCTGGTATGCTGATAATTCACACACAGGGAGCAGCATAAGAGGGAACATGTATTAAGTAAAAACAAATACAGATTATGGTGGCAGTAGTTATGCTAATAAAGAACAAGACATAAATAGGATTTTAAAAATGAGTCAGTACTGAATGAAATAAGCATACCGATACAGGAATCTGATTTCTTTCCATTATTCCCCTCAAGTCCTGGAAAGACAGAGTGTGTCCATGGTTACTGGAGACTGTGTATGGCCAGCAGAAGGAGTAGCTCCTCTGGTACTCTTGTGGCTTGTGTTGCAAAATGCCATACATGTAGTCTCTTTTGAAGCGCATGCATCTGCAGTCAGTTTGGGTCAGAAGCATCTTCGGCCCTTTGGGAGCCATCTGTCCACCGAGGATCAGTTTTCTGCACAAAGCCCAGCTGAAGTAATCCATAACCCAGTCCCCGTCTCCTGGGGGCATCAGGCCAGAGACAAGCAGAGACAGCAGCAGCAGCCAGGGCCTCATTGTGCTGAAAATAAGTGCTGGAAGGCAGCCTGAACCCAACAGTTATGCTTTTATCTTTACTGTATTTCTCTACTTTGTGTATGCAAAACATTCAGCAAATAAAGGTTATGTTCTATCTAACAATAGGCCGTAATTACATAAAGACATCTTCCCATCACTCTCACACTCTCTGGGTATTAAACCTTACTGGAAAATGTAAGCAGTTATGTCATTTTCCCACATGAAAGTGCCACTGGTTAGTTTTGCATGATCTGTACTCAGATAGATGGAATACTTATCCTCAGGTCACTGTTGCTGAACTGTGATATGGTTGCAGCTGTATCACATTTCAGTGACCCATTTTAGTGACCTGAAGTTGAATCTCTTATTCTTTTACTTCTTTCAGTGCACAAATGCTATCAAACAATCGAAACCCACAATGAAGTAATGCTGCTGCACGTTTTCTCTGTATCTAAGGCCTGATAATAAATTCCTCCACAGTGCCAGCCAACATTCTTCTCCTACTTTAAATATTTCATCATTCCACGTTGATGCAGTCAATCCCTCATGAACCAAAAATCAATGGTGTATTAGTTATGAATCAGTACACAATTACAGGTGCACTGTTTACTTGTGTTGGTCTGACATTTGCTGAAAACCAGAATGTCCGGCTGTTTTAGGAAAGCAAAACGCTGCTCGTGTCCTGCAGCTGGAGGATGAGCAGGACAGGCTGCTGTGAGTGCAAACACACTTAGATCGGACTGAACTGGAACTGGAGCAGAGGAACTTTTTATTGTGTGATTCTTGTTGAGTTTAAAAATTCTCACACACAAAAATATTCAGCGCGCCGAGGACTGTAAAACCAGCAGCTCACTGGTGCCTCTAATCTTTGAAAGCACACAGTTCATTACCTCATGTTCACTTCTTTTCTCATTTTGCATGTTATCAGACTTTGTCCATATGACACACACGGCTCAGGTGAGGAGCTACAGTAACAGGTGCAGTGCATTATTGTGACCTGGCCTTCACTGAATCAGCAGGTAAGAACTAGGTCTCTGTTCCATTCAGGCACTATTTCTGCAGAGAATAGCTTATTTTGTACCTAAATTGAAAATGTTAGACCATTTTTTAAAATGTATAATGTCCCAGTTAAAACACTTGTGGCTGTCATTTCAGAGATAATGAAATAGGAGTAAGTAAGGAGACGTATCATAGAGGCTGTTTGTAATAAATAGGAAAGAATCAATAATTTAGATATAAAGGATAAAAGTCTATATTGCCCAGGTATGTAATGTGTTCAGAAACTTAAATCCAGGTTATGCACAATATCTCCGTCTCCTTTAAAATTTCAGCCTCCTGTAAGTTCTGCAGTCCTGACCAATCACACCTGTGGGATCAGACAGAAAAAAAATGGGGAACAACAGCACCGCATGCCAAATGAGCAACCACAGCAAAAGGAACGTCCGAGTGTTCATCACAGAAAAGGCTGTGGAGATCGATGCCTTCCTCATTTCCCAGCCTGACGACGACGACAATAACGACGAGAAGATCCTGCCCGTGTTTCCCGGGGGGAAAAAGTTCACCTTCAAGCAGGACGTCGACTGCACCCGCGTGCTGGCGTCTCAGACCAAGGAGGTGCCCTGGGCCCCTCAGCAATTTCTGTCCGTCTTCGTGGAGGATGAAGACGATGAGAATATTTGCTCTAAACAAATCATTCAAAGCATGGCGTTGAGTGCTCCGATCACCGTGCTGCTCTATGATGTGTAGAGTTCTATTCCAGAGTGCTCTGCAGATAATGGAAAAGTGCAGAATTGTCTTGTTATTGTCACAAGAAAGTCAAAGTTGATAAAGAAAATGTCAAATTCTGCTGTTAAAGTGTTTCTCGTGTGATTCTCCCAATAAAAAATAAAATGTCACTCAGCTCCATATTCCGCTGGCCTGTGCATTTATCATTATAGAGTAAAATGAGATCATTTGGTGCAGTCCGCTTGCATGACTGGCCCTCTGTGATCATGTGCTCCAGTCCAAACTGCAGGATTGTTTTGAAACTGTGTGAGGGCTTTATTCACTTCACTTTTACAACTTAGCCAACAAGTTTGTGCTCTAAAAATGCACAAATGTCAACATATTGGACATATGGATGTTATGAATAACGTGTCTGAGATAGCTCATGATTATGATGCCTAAGTCATAAATCAAACTCAAAGATTACCAGATATTTTATTGAGGCACTTTTGATGTGCTACAAAATTTGAGATTGTGAAATTCATGAATTTCACAAAAAAGATGAACTGCTTTAACTTTGCTTTTAAAATCATCAGCTGTGGCGATGCATTTGCTGCTCATACACGGGGTGAAACACTACAGTCCTGGCAGGCCCGGTCTCTTTTCCCTCCCTCCGCCTCGGTCTGCCTGTCTGTTCTTCTGTCACACTGGAGGCGTGGTGCTGCTGCAGCGTCTACCTCCTGGGCTCAGATGCCACACCTGCCTCCCATCATCTCATTGCTTCTTTGGACCAGCCCTTACCTCCATTTCCCGCTGGATTGTTGTCACTCCTGTGGTGATAATCGGACTCAAGTTAAACTTTCTGTCTGTTTCTGTCACTCTCTACCTTGTGCTTCTGGATTCAAGGACTTGTGTCCATAAAATTCCCCATTGTGGGATCACTATAGTATCAATCAGTCAATCAATCAATCTGCACATCTTCCAGTTGTGAAACACTAAGGACAGTATCTGTAATACAAAACTGTCAGCCTTGCCCTCTGATAGCATCAGGAAATTCCTCAGACTGCTTCCCTGTAAATATTCCCTGCAATTGTTATAGGATTCATTCTCTGTGGGATTTTCCTTTCCAAAGACTCCTCAGTCTGGCCCCCTGTAAATAGTCCTAGTTGTGCTTACCAGCTCCAAGTTCTTGTTAAAGTTCTCGTGTTTCTAATAAAACTTGTTAAACTTATGACTTGTCTCTGGGCCTCAGAGTCCATCTGTTCTGGTGTTTATGACAATGGAAAACTTGAAAAGCTATAACTCATGCAAAACTCTGTTCATGTTCATGTTCATGCATCAGTGAATTCAGCCTCATCTTTCACTTCCTTAAAGGTCGCAACCTGCATGATTTCACTGCATCAACCTCTGTTCTGTATTCATGTGAGTACTATTCAGCTGCTTCAAAGGAAAAAAAAAGCACTTTTGCATGCACTGTGAGCAGGGGGAATATTTTTGGTTACACATCCATAGTAAGAAAAGAATGCACTCTGTGCTGCACAGAACAAAATTAGCAGCAAAAAGCATGTAGTTTGGAAAATGGGTCTAAGATGTACAGAAGTCTCTCACACATCCACTTGATGACAGCACAGTGTCTTCTTATTAAAAAATATATATTTATAAATCAGAATGCCAACAAATTATGGAATAAAGATCAATCAGTCAATAAAAAGAAAAGAAAAAACAGAGAACTTTGTAGCCCAGTTTCTCCATCTGCTGCAGATGAAACGCTGGCGCTGCTTACAAGTCATGCCTGTGGAAGCAAAGCTGACAAATTGTGTGTGCGCTCAATGGGGTGGTTGTCTTTGGACTCTCACCCAAAAGCAACTGGCTGTGCCCAGAAACAGATAAAAGTTTCTTTATAATTCTACATGAAAAATTCTGTATTTTCCAGCATTTCTTGAGGCTTAAGATTTCATGGTTCATGCATTTAATATCTTAATAATTTTCTTCTTGTTATTGTTATTTAACTGATCTTTTTTTTTTCAATCAAATAAATATTTTTAATAAATGGCAGCTGAAAGTTTATATCATTGTGACTGAAGCCATTCAAACACCTCCACAATATGAGAGATAACATCTGCCTTATCTGCAGATTGAGAGAGACACAATTTTTCTCCTTCCTTGCAAAGTAAAGCAACAAAAAAAAAAATTAGAAGAGAAGAAATTCACACAAAAGGTATTAACATAAGCAACAGAACAGGAACAGATGCTGTTGACCACTCTGGAATATTAGGGAAACAAAAATTCTTACAACTGTTGAGGGTACTGGATCCCAACCAACTTTGTAACAGTTCCAGCGCCTTTGGGTATTCCAGCAATATTTAGGTTATGGCCTAATGCAACACTTGTGGTCACCACTAGATGTCAGTGACACGCATCATTGATATCTGGGTTTATGCCTGTCTGTTCAGACTGGATGTAAAAAGCGGAATAATGTGTTGTGATAAATTAAATTAACAAAACAAAACGGACCAAGACAGTATCATAAGCAGTACTGAGAGGACACACACACACACACACACACACAATACGGTCTTAATAAAGCATCTGACGACAAAAATAATAATTTAAAAAAATGCAGCTTTGAAAAGAAAATATAAATAAGTCCCTCTCTTGTTGTAACGCCCATCCCGGACTATTGGGGGCAGTTCTGTCTCCAAATGACATGACGAAGAAGAAAGTGCCTGTCACTGCAAGCAGCTAGCAGAGTGGCTAATATCACCCTGATTAGACTGTTTTCATTATCAAAATGGATGTAAATCAGGCCAAACAGGAGCATCTGCTCGCACTAAAAGGTATTTAACTGTCAGCGGATATATTGTGACTACATGGGTTGTTTTCGGGGTTAGATGTGTTTGTGTGTCACGGTGTTGTCATTTGTTGCTGCTATAAGTTGCTAGTAGCGCTAGCTAATGCAATATCATGCATTTCCATTTGTGACTGTATAAACAAGGCTGCTGGCCAGTGTTGCGAGTTTAAAGGCTTTTTTTCCCCCCGTTTGGGACGCTTAAAGCACAAACTAAACTGACGTGTAGTGTAAGGAGCCATGTCATAATGTAAGCTAACTAGCTCTGGTATTCTTAGTTGGAGCAGCTCGTTTGTTTTTGTTGTCTGACTCAAAAAAAATAGACTCAGGGAAGTTCATTTCCCTGTTTCTTTTTTCCTTTTTTTTTCTGTTTTCGTTGCCCCATATGTGCTTTCATTTCACCACCTGGAATAAAATCTGAGTCTAAGTGATACCACGCAAATTGCATACACTGCAGCAGCCAGGATGCTAACAATATGACTCCACTCTTAGCTGCATCAGCTACAAGTTTATTGCAGAAGCGAAGTGAAGATTTTACTTATCATTTTTAGAGCTCTTCATGGACCCGGGCTGTATATCTATAAATTATACAGTCTGTTTGTCTGAGGACTGCTTAGCAATATAATCCCTTAGACAATTACAGTGGCCGGGATAGAAATACGTCTTACAAGAGTGTAAGAAAACTATTGAGCAAAGCTCTGCAGGTTTGTGTTTATTGCATTTACCTAGCGTGGGATTTGTGAAAGTTGCATGCAGGTAAAATACAATATAGTTGTCTTTCACATGTTACATACAAATCGTGTATTTTGTGTGGTTTTATTTTTTAAGTCATATGTACTAAAATATTGGATCATCACTGTCCCACTCAAAACAACTCTTGGTCAGCAGATTAATTCATTGTTGAAATAATCTTTAGATGTGGATCGTTTCGGTAATTGGTGTGGGAGCTCCTTGCAATCCATGTGAAAACATCAGCACAGTCACTCGCTAACCTACTTGTGTGTCCGGCTGCTAACCACTGTCACTTTATTTTACAGTGATGCGCTTAACAAAACCGACTCTCTTCACAAACTTGCCGGTGACGTGCGAGGATCGAGATCTGCCAGGTGAGCCTGTTTAAATGTGCAGGCAGAGTTCCGTCCACAGAGCCTGGATTGAATTTCATTCTGTATTTTTTAGCGTAGCTGTAGCGGTGCAATCCGGTGCATGCTGTGGGGGTAGTAGGAAGAAACCACAACAACTGCTGTAAACCCAAGCAGACACAGAATGAACCAGTCAGCCGGGACAAGTTCAAAATCTGACACACTGTGGCGGTGACAGCTGAGCCACTGTACCACAGCTGTTAATAATGACAGCTTATTGATCAGAGGTCTTATTATCATGTTGATAAGGACACAGAAGGTCGAATAAAACATGAACAGTAAAACATCAGTCCTGTGTCCATGTCTTTCCCGTGGGCTGATTTCATTCTTTATAATGTAAAAATTAAGTTGAGGAAGAAATCCATTTTGAAGAGTTCCAAAACTTCCTATCAGTCTTTTTGCATATACAACAATCTGAGAGAAATTAACCTGACAGAATTTTCCAAACTTCACGCGTGTAAATTCATGATTGTATTAGAGAAACTCAGTCATGCCTTGTAAAGTTTAAGAGCACTAATGATAAGTTCTTTTAATTCTGCTATTTTTGAGAGGTCCACATCACAGATACTGCACTGCACTGCACTGCACTGCACTGCACTGCAGGAAGTAACACAAATACTGAGGCCAAACATGGTCGGGCAGCTTCCTCAATTTTTATACTTATTCAAACATCTTCTGTGGTTGCACTAGGAAGTCCCACTCAAATCAGCTGACAAACAAAAGCAAGGTGCTATGTCTACAACAGAATACTTGTTTGACAGAAAAACAGCTAATATCTTCAAACTTGTTTGAATGCATAAAAGAGACATAGACTCATTAAAGTTTCTATTGTTTTATTACTCCCTACCAGCCATTTTCTGTGTTTGACCATACAGTGGATATAAAAAGTGTTGTGAGGTTTTTGTGATGTTAAAAAATGTCACCACAAAAAAATAATTTCAAAACTTTTAATGTGACACATAACCTGTCAATTCAATTGGAAGACAGACAAATCTGTTAAGGGAAAAATATATAAAAAAAACAAAGTGCAATAAGCTGGTAGCATAAGTGTGCTCACCCTTAAACTAAAACTTTGCTGATGAACCTTTTGATTTAATCACAGCATTCAGTCTTCGTGGGTAGGAGTGTATGTGCTATGGCACATCTTGACTTGGTAATATTTGTCCGCTGTTCCTTGCAAAAGAGCTTCAAATCTGTCAGATTGCGAGGGCATCTCTTGTGCACAGCCCTCTTCAGGTCACCCCACGGATTTTGTTTTGGATATAGACCTTTACTCTGTCTGGCCCATTCCAAAACTTTAATTTTCTTCTGGTGAAGCCATTCTTTTGTTGATTTGGATGTGTGCTTGGGGTCATTGTTGTGTTGAAAGGTGAAATTTCCCCTCATCTTCAGCTTTCAGGCAAGATGCCTGAAAGGTTTCGGCCAAAGGTGGAACTCTTCATAATTCCCTCCACCTTGACTACCAGGTCCAGCAGAAGAAAAAAAAAAAACTCTGAAGCATGGTAGTACCACCGCCATGCTTCACTGTGGGTATAGTGTTCATTCAGTGTGGGACATCCACTGCTGTCCAATATTTTCTCCACTTTTTGATGACTGTCTTCCCTCTGTTCCATGGTATATCCAATGCTGTGGAAATTTTTTTGTACCCTTCTTGTGACTGATACCTTTCAACAATGAGGTCCCCCTTGACACTTTGTAAGCTCTCTGCAAACCATGGCTTTTGCTGTAGCGGGAAACTGAGTAAATGGCAGCTAAGACAGACACCAGCCCCCCCGCGACCCTGAATTGGATAAGCAGAAGAAAGTGGATGGATGGATATTTTTTCCCCTAACAGATTTGTGTGTTTTTCAATTGAAATATATGGGTTATATGACACGATAAAGGTAGGAAAGTTTTGAAATAATTTATTGCGGTCTCATTTTTTAACATTACAAAAACCTGGCTTTTTAAAAGGAGTGTGTAAACTTTTTATAGCCACTGTATATCAGGAACACCTTTTGGGAGTTTCCTTGAAATGTGGCACAAACATAATCAAAGGTCACCGTGATCAAAAAAAAGACACATTTTTAGCCATAAGTCAAGGTCAAAGATCAAACACATTTTACATTTGACCATTTGTTATATTTGTGACAGTAATCTTTCATCTTGAAGCTGCAATTATTTTAGACCTTTTATGCTGCTGGGTTAAAGATGTGCACGTTACGCATTCATTCATTTCTTTTGTTTTTTGCAGCATCTGTATCTGAAGAACTGCCTGCTGTCGTTAGTATAACCTTGTGTTCTGTCAAAAATCAGCTTTTTTTGGCCAAACATCAGTATAGTTAATACCTTTTTATAAAATGCCTTCTGAATCTTCATTAGCAGCATACAACAGCCAGGGGTTAGTTCTGGTTCCTTCTGGTTGAGTGCAGTGCAGCGGTAACTGAACTCCACATAAATCACAAATCATGTTGGACATCTATTTCTATAAGTAGAAGGAGTGAAGTCAAAGCATATTTTTAAAGAGCTGAAAGATGAACTGTGTCATAGTATAAAAACATTCCCATTTCATGGAAACTCCTGGACTGATAATTGAATCTTTTGTATTTATTTATTTATTGGTGGGTCCATCCGTGAAAAGTCAATCAATCCCACCACTCAACCCTCTCAGAATCAGCAGTTTTTCTTTTGTAACAAAACTTTTGTATATAAAATGAAAATTATGCCTTAATAATATGAATATTTTCCAAGTTACAGACCCTTGAACTCCAAAGGTGTGGGTTAAATTTTATTTATTAATTTTTGTGTGTGTGTGTGTGTTTTCTTTTCCAGCATTTTTTTTAGCCCTCAACCATAGACAGTATAAAATATGGATGTAGCTACATTGACAAGACCCACTGATTGCTGTTGCCAAAAAGTGAGATGTGATGAGGAGGCTTGGGTGTGATTGTGAAACTGTGGCTTGTGATTGACAAGTGATTAACCAGTGAGCATTTCATACCACAGATAATCCTCCATGTTGAAACACATATGTCCAGAATTTTCAAAATAGACTTTTTAATTCAACATGACCCAGATCGAGTGTTTGAGTCCATTAACTCAGCGGGAAAATGTTTAAAGATAAGACAGAAAGCTATTTTCCCATAGACTTCTATGGGACGATGCCTTTTTACAACTGCAGCTATCGCCACCTGGTGGCCTTCAGATAGAAGATCCGGAGCCCCTCTGTGATGTAGGACTTGTGCGTGTATATGCTGTGATATTGAATGCTCAAAAACAAGGTTTTGGCTTTAAATTGTGACATTTGGAGTTGATGTAAAACTGATTTGGCTGCAGTTTTTAAATGTGTTTTTTCAGCCCTGTAAATATCTCCCATCCTTAAGAAATTATGAGCATTAAAAATGCTGGAAGAATATCGACAAGCACAAACATTTGACTTACCTATATGTATATCAGGGGCCTGTAACTTGGAAAATATTGATAGCATGAAGGTAAAATCCTGCATGCTTTGATTAAATACATGAAAGTTATTGTAGAAAAAATTTCAAGTCGTCAGGTGGGAACTTACAGAACACTATTATTAATATTATTCAGTGAATTGAAGGCAACATGAGATGTTTGAGGGTGAGTTACTCGAAGCAAAGAAGGTGAAATTTAAACCTGAGAGCTTTACCTTTCAGGTTCAGTCTGCTTTGAAATTTGATCTTCAGAGTGTCTTTGTTTAGTTTTGTCATTGTTCTCGCAGCAGACTCTGCTCACTTTGTGTGAAGCTACCTTACAGTGTCAGAAGAGTGTCTGCATGTTAGATATCCACACAGTATGTTTGTCAAAAGCCAGTCATGTTAGCGTGCAGGTCTAAAGGTATGTTTCTTTTTGTTTCGATATCACTTATCACCTAGATATTAAATCCTTAGTGAGTGGGAGCCAAATTCCTTACCACGTTATGCATGTGCGTGACACCTCCCCATGTTTTTGCCTCCACAGGGGATTTGTTTGGTCAGCTTATGAGGCAGGATCCTTCCACTATCAAAGGCGCAGAGACCTTAATGCTGGGAGAGATGCTCACATTACCACAGAACTTTGGGTAAAACACTAATCACTAATCAAATTAAACAACAGCAAGAGTTTTTTGTCTAACACGTTCTTGTCTTCACGTCGTACAGAAATATATTCCTCGGTGAGACCTTCTCCAGTTACATAAGCGTACATAATGACAGCAGCCAAGTTGTAAAAGATATTCTGGTGAAGGTACTGTAAAGAAGACATACCTGTTCAGTTCCTATTATGCACTTTCTCTCCCATTTGCGCGTGATTGTGATGTGATCCCCCCGCAGGCCGATCTGCAGACGAGCTCACAGAGGCTGAACCTCTCCGCGTCAAACTCGGCAGTAGCAGAGCTCAAACCCGAATGCTGCATCGATGACGTTATTCACCACGAAGTCAAAGAAATTGGAACACATATGTGAGTGCTGCCGCTCCTAAAATGTTTTCCCAACTCGCCAAACCAGGGAAACATGGGTGGGGGGAAATAATCCAGTCTGTGTTTTGCTGTTTTAAATTTCCAGCTTAGTTTGTGCAGTCAGTTACACCACTCAGCAAGGGGAGAAGCTCTATTTTCGGAAGTTCTTCAAATTCCAGGTAAGTTATAGTTTAGTGTTGTAATTAGAAGATAGTGGTAAAGTCACGAGTAAGCTTAGAGATGAGTTGAGAAATGCCACAGGCCTGCAACGGATCCCCTGTGTGGGTTTGGTGTCAGGCAGACTTCTGCCCTCAGTAGCCCTGCTGTCTTTCCTTTAGATGAATTTCAATCTCTCTGATTCCCGGTCTCTTAGTAAAAGTCCAGCTGGACTAAACAGTACTGCATGGAAAGTTTCTTTTCAGCTCAATGGAGGTATCTTATGCGAAAACTCCAGTGTTCAGTTTGCAATCTATTTTCAATCAGGTTTTGAAGCCACTGGACGTGAAGACGAAGTTCTACAATGCAGAGGTAAATCAGCTGTTCTTGAAGCTCTTACTCTAGAGCACATAACATGTTTCATATCATATTTCATTTCACAGTCAGGAACATTTACAAATGCTTTTAGAGGCAATTAGCATTAGATAGGCCTCCGTGAAAGCCCCTGTAGCTCCAGATGAATAAATCATCCTGGAGATCACTGGTTTTCCTGGGTAAAGGCATTAAGCTTTTTTTTAAATTTTTTTTTTTATTCTCTAATTTTCATATCAGTAGCTTTTTGTATTGCAAATGTTCATTGTCATCAACATTGGCATGTAACTCCATTTGTTTACCGTGTCTTGTCTTGTATTTTATTTTCTCCATTAGAGCGACCTCAGTTCTGTGGTAACTCTTTCTTCTGTTATCATCACTGAACATTAGCTTCTACTAATCCTTTCGGGTGCTGCAGACACTTTCTTTCCAAGTCTATAAAAAGGTGCAAAGTAAAAGAATAGAAGAAAGTCTATGAATATTGAAAAGACCTGATTTTTTTTTTTTTTAAGCGTTAATTAAAACAAAGATTATTTTTGGTTACCCTTTGACATGAACTTCTATTCTTTTTTTTTTTTGCCCTTGCTTTTTCTGCTCTTGCCTTCTTGCCCACTCGTCCTGCGCAGGGTTTGGACTGTTTAATTGATGTTGTGAGTGGGTACTACATTGATTGCATTTATCGTCACAGAAGGCACTGTGATTAGTCTGGATTCTATTTGTCTATATCTAAATGGGTATGTAGTAGCACAGGTTCAAATGATGCTGCTCAAATGGATTTGAATATCATTTTTAAAGTGGACCAATTACACTGTTCATATTAAACATTGGCAAAGTTTCAAACAAGCAGCTCAGGCTTCAACCTGCTCCACATAATCAGTTTTTTATTATTTTTTCTCTCTTGCCTCTGTGATGTCTCATCCAACACCTCTCACTATAAGCACAGAAGCCCCACCCACCTGCTCTCCAACCTTCTGTTTGCAGTGGTCAGCCAATCAGAAGAAAGTTGGATTGAAGGCAGGGTGGCCTGGCTGCATCATAGCTCAGTATAGAATAAATCCAATACAATCTCATTGTACATCCTGTATAATGAAAATAAAGGCATTCTATTCTAAATATTAATTGGAGCTGTGAATCATAATAAAACTACCCTTATAGTCCAAGAGTAAAAATATCTGAAAATAGCTGAAAAAATAATGTAATTGGTCCTCTTTAACTTTTGTATCATTGCAGTTGTACTCTCAATAATTAAGCAGCCATCAGTGACATAAATCTTAGATTATATGCACTAAAATGTGAGGTTTGTTTGGAGTGGCTTTACTCTGTGGTTTAATATTAACTTCACTCAGAATGATTAAGTCACTTGTATTATGAATAACAGGCATGAACTCATCTATGCTTCTGTCTTATTGTTTCTCACTTTACTGTCGTGGCTGCACAGACAAGTTGACTGTTGTAAAGGCAATTTTAGTGTTGCTCAACTAAAGCATCAAGTAGCTTCCTAATTAAAAACAGGAATGACAATCCATCTCATTCACCACATTTAGGGATTTAAGCTTGAGATGCATTATTCTTCTGTACAAGTGAGTAACTTTTCTCTTAACCGAGTAGCAGTATTGAATTTAACTCGTTTTAGAAAAGAGACTGTAGTTGTGCTGTTACTTACAAAAGATTCATTGTGTTTGCACTTTTGGTTTTAGCCCTGTTTGGACAGACATTCACTGCGTGCTGTTGCCCTGCTCGCTGGCCCCACATTTCCTGTTTTGACTGTTAAAAAGAAATAAAGAGGAACATTTTCAAAACACATTTTAATAAGCCAAACATACTTGCTGCTTGAGAAACTAATGTTGTTGACATCAGTCACTGTGCAGCCCGTACTGTGTACTGCCAGCCAGCACTTACTAACATGTTCTCAAAGGTACACTGAGCAAACCTAATAGGTATTCATTAAAGTACAGTTTGTCTTCTGGTTGATATTCACTTTATGACATCACCCGAGCAGCTTCAAGGATAGGTTCACATTTTTTTAAGTCTACCTTAAAGCACCTCTCAGATGCCCACGTGGTTGTGATAAACGTCCTAATATCCATATGGGCTGCTAATTGTGACGCAGTATCATTGCACTGGGGCGATATGTCCAATGTTTTTATTAAAATATTTATGTGGTCTAATGTCAAATCTGAAGGTTATCTGTCATTTTGACAGAGTGGAACAATAATCGGTATCTACTGTAGCATGCAGCGCTAACAAGAACCATCAAATGTTATATTTTTGTGTCCTCCCTCAAAGTCCTGAAGCACGTCTGTGACAACTACAAGTCACAGGTGTGCTCCGTGGTAAGGAAGGAGCACGTGCTGTGGGACCCTATGAAGTAAATACGTGCAGGATCAGGGTGTTTTGCTGACTTCCCTGGGGAAAAGTACTATCAGAAACTCTGGCACAGCCTCTGTGGGCATGCGAATATTGTTTTAAGGCAAACATTAAAAATATGAACTCATCCTATGAAGCTGGCAGATCCGCAAAAGCTTAACCCACCCTTAATACCTGATGAGAAAGCTGACATGTTGCTCAGTTGACCTTGGAGATTATGTAACTTTTTATACTGGTTAACATCAAATAGCCTGTTAGTGTGACCTTGTGCTTCTCCACTCAGACAGATGAAGTATTCCTAGAAGCTCAGATCCAGAACATTACCACCTCGCCAATGTTCATGGAGAAAGTGTCTTTAGAGCCGTCCGTGATGTACAATGTTACAGAGCTCAACACAGTTACAGAAGGAGATAAAGGGTAAAAAAAAAAAAAAAAAGCGCATATGTCCTCCTTGTTAATGGTCAAATTTTACACATGATGGGGGATGCTCAGCTGTAACCTTTCCTCTGCAGAGAGTCCACATTTGGGAAAATGTCCTACCTGCAGCCTATGGACACGCGGCAGTACTTGTACTGTCTGAAGCCAAAGCCGGAGTATGCAGAGAAGGCCGGCGTCATCAAGGGAGTGACGGTCATAGGCAAGCTGGACATCGTATGGAAGACCAATCTTGGGGAAAGGGGGAGGCTACAGACCAGTCAGCTGCAGAGAATGGTATTTTGATCTGTACCCTTCTGCCAAGAATAGATCTCCCTGTTTTGCTCATCCTCTTATGAATACATTTAATACAGTTTAATCCCCGTATGTCCTCCAGGCTCCGGGGTACGGAGATATTAGGCTGTCTTTAGACCTGATTCCTGACACTGTCAACCTCGAGGAACCTTTTGACATCATCTGTAAAATCACCAACTGCAGGTGGAAGTCCCCTCCCAACAAGAAATCACCCACATAATACAAGATTCAGTACTATTCAGTTAATATCGGTTATTCAGTGATTGAATTAGACCGTAACAACCAGCCTTTCTCTGACCTTGTAGTGAAAGAACTATGGACCTGGTGCTGGAGATGTGTAATACTAGTTCCATCCATTGGTGTGGCGTATCAGGGCGACAGCTGGGGAAACTTAGCCCCGCCGCCTTCCTCTCACTGCCCCTCACAGTCCTTTCATCCGTCCAGGGTCTGCAGGTATGAGCCAGACTTTGTGGTTGACGGTTTGCTCCGATCAGAGCGACCTTCACTTGCTCACTCGTATGTTTGCCTCTCTGTTTCAGAGCATTTCCGGTCTGAGGCTCACAGATACATTTCTGAAGAGGACGTACGAATACGACGACATTGCACAAGTGTGTGTGGTCTGCCCGTTTACGAGCAACGAGTGCTAGGAATTTTATTTACCTTCATACGTTTTAGATTTGAATGGACCAACTGTGGCATTCTGCACATGACACTCTTTTTTGCAACTTAATGGAATAATTGTGTATTTTACAATTAATTGTGAATAATATAACTTTCTTTGAAAATAATGATGTAAATGTGCATAATGTTAATAAAAATCTGTCATCTTTGATTTATTATTGCTTTTAAAAAGGTGCTTCGTGCTGTCTGTTGGCTTTCGTTAAAACTCTTACAGGGACAGACATGGATATTTATTGACTACCATTGAGGGTTTTAACCTTACTGTGTTAAATTGAAATTTTTAAATATGTTTTTAATATGTTGATTCAGGTGGGCTAACAGGCTGCTTTGGAAGAGATGTCACATTTAATTTTAAAAATTCCCTCAATTATCCGCAAGATCATGATGTCAGACTGAACATTAAACAATGACTTTCTCATATAATAATGACACAAAGACAAAGATGAGAAGTTCAGTTTCAAGACATTTATTTATATGGTTTAGACAAAACAATGTGCATCCCTAGCATACCTGTGTTTCCATAAAGCATCTGATCTCAAATACCAGATTCAAGAGCATGCAAAAATGAATATGAATATGCTGTAAGTAGTTAAGCAGAAATTAAAAAGGCTTAAAGTTAGGATGTTTATTTTAGCTAAAGTGCTGTAACAACATAATGCAGGCTGCAAACACTGGTATACAATTACACGGTTGTCTTAATTAAGTAGTACTCACTGGAAAGCACTGATGTGAGTCCCTGGAATGAATGGTGTTTATCACCTAATAAGTACAGTGTATTCTGTCTACAAAAATAATACTAAAGAAATAATATAAACCCCATGTGTATTAGTATGCGAAAAAGCTCAAATGTTCCCTGCAATGCTGTAAAAGTACATTCCTCTCTAACCCTCCATTTATTATGACTTGACAGAAGGAACCCCTAAAATCACGACATGAAGAGAGCGGTCGTCTCAGCACATAAAAAACACGATCTCTGAAGGATGGAAACAAGCTCTGAAGAAAGAAGTTAATCATGTTCTGTCAGTAGGCTGAATGCGTTCTTGGCTCTTTTTTATGGTCAGGTTTGTACATGTTTTAATGTAGATGTGTGGGATGCTTCATTTCATGGTCCAATCTCCAGGCTCTCATCTCTGCACTCCAAAGCCTTTAGTCACAGTAAAGTGCCTAAAACCCCATCCTTGTCTCTTTGTTCCAGCTATGCCGGGGCTCTGACTTTAAGAAATGGGTGTAGAGATTGTGATCGCGCCATATGGTTGCCCTTCCTTGAAAGAAAAAAAAAAATCACGAGGCTGAAATAAAAACATTACATGTTAATACAAATATAATCCAAGCTTTCAAAAAAGGTAGCTACATATTAAGTAAATACCTGACTAGATCATGAGTGTTCCTCAGCGCTGCCGCTAAAGGAGCGGCTTCGGATGTGGTTCCTTAGCTGCTCAATCAGCTCCGGGTTCTGCTGCTGGATCTGCTGGGCAAACTGTTGTCCCCTGAGAGAAAGGTAACGAGAACAAAGCAGGATGATGAATATATCTGTTTCTAACACACAGCCAAAAAAAGCACTGTCTAGCAGGGCAAAAGACACCCGTCACACTGTATTAACCCTGTTTGTTGTCACACGAAAAACAAAGATTTAATAATTATGTGACCTTGACCTCCAGGATCTGATCTCTGCACGTCTCGATATGGAGAATAATCATGTAAGGTTTTATCAAAATCCTTCAAACCATTTTTTAGATATGAAGTGGACATGAAAAAAAACCTCAACATTATTGTAGTTAATTTAAACTAAAACTGAAAACAAAATTTTAGTTAACTTTCGACTTTTGAAAAAAATTCAAACTGAAATGATTGTGAACTTGTAAAACTAACTCAAAATATAAATATGTTTTAAATATGTCCCACACTGCTTCAATAATGTTAAGGTCTGAGCTCTGGGGAGGCCAATCCATGACTTCAATCCAGGTATCATTTTACTGCATTCGCCGTGTGTTTGGGATCATTGTCATGCTGAAAAATGAAGCTGCTGCTGATCAGACGCTTTCCAGATAGAAGTGCAGATACATTTATGTGTTCATAATTCTATCAATTTTGGCAAGATTCCCAACACCACTGCCTGAAATGCAGCTCTGAACCATAACAGAGCCTCCACCGTGTTTTACAGATGGCCGTGAAACATGGTGACTTGAACCAAAAATTTCAAATTTGGATTCATCACTCCATCAGACCTGTTGCCACTGATTTTCAGTCCAGTTCTGGTGTAATTTGGCTTAACTCAGCTTTTTCTCTGTTCCCTTCCTTAAGAATGGCTTCGTGACCGCCATCCTAGCATTGATCCATTCTAATGAGGCTTTGGTGAACAGTGGATCAACTGAAGGGTCAGAATCATCTCTCAGGTTCTGTGTCAGGTCTTTGCTGCATTGTTCTTCCTGTTTCTTAAGGACATGACTTTCAGATACTGTTCATCTGCTGTAAATGGGTTGTTTTAGGACCGCCTCTTCTTCTTTTGTCCTCCACTTGTCCAGATTCCTTAAATTCTCAAAAAAATATGTTGTGTTCAAATTTTTCAACATAGGATTGAAATGTAGAGTACTCATTTTGATGTTAAAAATAAATTCTTAACTCCAAAAACCCCCCATCAAACTGGGACAAGGGGATGGGCCGTCGTGGTGCCGGCATGATCAGCAAAATGTGAAGTCAACCCCATTCTCACCCAGGTTCAGTAACCTCTCCCCAGCGTTCCCTTGTTCACCAACGCTGGTGTGCACAAACAGTGCAAGATGCATTAAACCTAATGCCGCTAGGATCGAGTCCGGACCAGTTGGAACGTGGCAAACATGGCTGCTTGTGTGAGAGGTCGGTCGATGCATCCCGGACGGAAAAGGTAAGAAGCTATGAATTTGTGTGGAGAAGTTGAATGGTCTATTTAAGATTGCAATAACTTGTCCTTTGTTTTGTCATATTTGTCAAAGTTTGATGACTAGCTATGCAAGCACATGAAAACTAAATGAGGACCACTAACACCAAAAGCAAGAGGATCGCAAGTCTCTCTGGTTGGATAGCAGGTAACAGGGTGCAGACCACTACCAGTGGAGGGAGGTGTAGAGCATGCAGATGCTGTGAAGACTACAACATCTAAACCTAGTGAGTGGCAGACTGCCTTCCAACCCACCAAGAAACGAGAAACTGGCTTTAATATTAAAACTTTTAAAGTTTCGTGCATTTATCAGTAAAGAGACGTTTTTTTTCTTGAAGTCAAAAATTTTAAAAATTAAAATTACTTTTAAGAAAGTTAGAATTCACAGGCTAGTGGGAACCCTGTTTTAAGGAAATGCTGCACATCATACCGAGGTATGCAAAGATTTCAGCTAATAGGGAAGCAGCTTGTTGGTGCAAAAATGCTATTTTATGCCTCTTATTTTTGGCATTTTTCATAGATTCAGCTAAAGAAATTGGAACAAATTATGTGTTTTTCATGACATGATACAAATTACAGACACAACGCTGGTTCAACTCCCCTGAGTTAGGTGCCTTTTTAATGCTTGAATTATTCATGGGTCCAGCAGTCCTTTGAAAAGGCTCCTTGGAAGTAAAATATAAATAATTGAGGGCTGGCCTGAGACTTTTGCACAGTACTGAAGTAGAGATACATGTGAAAAACAACACACAGCTTCTGACGCTGAATTTCCAGAGATAAAATATCATCAAAAGTTGCCCATTGCTGTCTGTCAGTTTTGATGGTAACTGCACAACTGTGATTTAAAATCCTTTCCATCATTGAAAATCTGCAAACAGGCACTATAACGTCCTCAGGAGAGGACAACAGAGATAAAATATTACATGCAATATTGAGAAAACTGTGCACTATAGTATTGTTTCAGAAACGTTGTAATAATTCATGGGACAGTTTGGAGAATTTGCTGCTTAGTTGTGTCCTTGCCAAGAGTTAGATCAATACTTACAGAATACAGTAAAAACCACTATACAGTAACAAATCCTGCTTAAATCCTCTCTACAGCTCACAAATAAACACATTATATCCTGTTTGCTGAATCTGCTCAACACTAAATGTGTAACGGTTTGCCTGGAGAATCATATAGCACATGACTCTACACCAAGCCGCAACATAAAGAGTTTTTACACAAGAAATTGCTACATGTTCCAGTATAAATTACACAAATAATGCTATAATTAAGCAATGCTTTTAATGTTTAATTCAGCGTACTTACGCTTCAATCAAGCTGGAAATGTCTGAGAGTCCTCCTACTCCTGCTGCAGGGCCTCCTACTGCATTAGACATCATTCCTGACATGCTGAGCACAGTGACGCAGTCGTTCAGTTTAAGCTGGAACTCATTTTGAAACTACACTTGAATGCTGAAATAAATGAGAAACACAGATTCGACTTACAGCTGCTGTACCTGTTGGTTCTGCATCACACTGGCAGCCTGGAAAGAGAAATGAAGATGAAATCTTAAACTCTTGTTTCTCTCAAATGTAATAAAACGGGGGATTTATTTTTTTTAATCACACTGACAACTTTGTAAGAAGAACAATCTATCATCTAGCGCTGTGGGGCGGTGAGTGCGCACACACAGCTATTGGATTTAGATGTGTCTTGTCTTTGTTGCTGCAATAAAATCCTAGCGTGCTTGGAAAAAAAACAAAAAACAAAAACATTCTCAGCCTTACAGATATTCCCATGTGTCACAGTTTAATGAGCAACGTCTCAAGGTTTCATTTCCACCAGACAATTACTGTGGTTGGTTAACAGGCCAACTATCACTCATGGGACTAATCCAGGAAAACATAAAAACAATGCTTAAGGGTCCTGAATGGCAGTTGTGCCTATAAGGAGTCATGCTCTCACCATGCTGATGAAGGCTGGGTTGTTGATTAAACTCGCCATGTCAAATCCCAGTCCAGCTGCTATCTGTGGCAGGCGTGTAAACAACAGTCCAATAAGAAAATCTAAACTTTAACTGAAAAGACTTTGTGTTACACATGTGGAAAGGGTTCAAAGGAAGAGGCTTGTTTGCCACTCACAGGGCTGGTTGCTTCTTTCTGCTTCTGCTCTGCGATTTTCAGGTTGGATTTGTACGTGTCATTCTCAGGGTCTAACACCAAAGCTTTTTTGAAGTAGGTAATTGCCTCTGGATACTTGTTCATAGCTGTCAGAGCCAACCTGAAACCACAGTGGAAACAGACAGGAGTCATTTTTGGAAAGCAAGTCGCGGTTTATTTAAAATGACTTGTTAATAGTAAATGAACCAACCCCATCCTCCCGTATGCTTTGCTGTAGGTAGGATCAATCCCAATGGCTCTCTCGCAATCACTAGTTGCTTCGGTATAATTCCCCAGTTTACTGTGCGCTGCAGCCCTGCAAAGTATTAAATCAGTCCGCTGCCTAATGTTTGTGTTCATACATCTAATGAAAAAGGGAGGGACTCAGTCTGCTAGCACTGTCTTGAACAGTTCAAACATTACATCATGCTCAGCTCTGCTTTGTTTGCCTACTGTCTGCCGGCGAACGCAGATCTGCAAAACTACAATTAAAGTGCAATATTAAGTGCAAAACAGTAGCAGCATAAAGTAGCACTTCGGTAAATACCTGTTGCAGTAGTACACAGCATTTCTTAGGTCCAGATCAATGGCCTTTGTGTAGCACTCCACTGCACTCCTGTAGTTCTCCTCCTTCATGTGATTGTTTCCTAAAGAAACACAATGTTGTTATGAGATCAAGCCAAAGTTAGCTTAGGATTAGTCATTCTGAGACATTGGCTTGCATGACTGATTCAGTCAATCTTCTGAAAAAATAGGATAACAATTCAGCTTTAGGGTGATAAATTATAATGTATATAGGGTATCTAATACCTCAGGGCTATAATAAATACTAAATAACAACCAAAAAAACTGAAACATATAGCTACAGTATACTGGCCTACTGGTGCCACTGTTTAAGGTCACAGGCCAAGGGTGTTTAAAATGAATACTAACAAAATGTAGGGATGCTACTTTAACTTGATTAGCTCTTCTTACAAGCGCTCTTAAATGATCCACTACAGAAACACACCTTTTATTTGTTATTTTGCACAATTTTAGCATATGCTGGTATAAATCACACATAACATTAACATTACAAATATTGGTTACCTCCTCTGTCAGACTGTATTTTAACACAGTAAATTTTGTGTTGTTTAAAAAAAGATTTTAATGTAATGAGTCTTGAAAAGCTGTTTTAGCTCCTGCCCCCCTCCCTTTAAGGAAGCTTTCTTCTGATTGGCTGCCCTCGTAACAAAAGAGTTACAAAGAGAGTTACTTCTGAAATTCTACGGTGTGACTTATGTCGTAACCGTGCACCTCCACAGAAATGTAACTATGCATCACGTCAATGCAGCCCCAAACATCTGTAACTGGCCGGTTTGGTAGAATTGTTTCCGCATAAGCAATTCCACCTGCTTCTTCTTCTGCAGACATTTTTCAAATTGACTGGAAGAGAATGGCTCAACTCAAAGACAGAAACCCTACTGCCAACTAATGTTTGGGTGGCAATACTGCAGAGTAACGCAGGGCCACGAAGCACAATTATAGACGGTGGCAATGATACTTGCACAAGCTACATCGTTGGCATACATTCAATACAGAGGTATAGATTAAGCTTTAGTGGGTGGGGCTTTCCTGTGTGCAGCCAGAGCTGCGTGCAAGAGATATCCATCCTATCATACAAAGCTAAGAGGAGAAAAACTGTCTGAAACAGAGTGTCTGGATTTTGGCTCACAGAGACTTCTTGTACATAATATGCTGATCTCTTAATTTGAAACTGGCCTTTTTAATATGAACATCTATCATTGGAATAGTATATGTATGACAGATAATAAGGAAAATCAAAATTAGATCCAAATGCATTTGAGAAACATCACTTGAACTCACAGTACTACATAATCACTTATATCTTGACAAATAGAATTGAGACTAACCATCGTGCCTCCAATGATGATAAATGCAATCAATGCCATCCCCACCCACAACTTGACAGCATAATTCAATTAAACCTTCAAAACCCTGTGGATGAATTTGCCAGAAAGCAACAGCATACAAAAAGAGGCAGACGTTCAGGGCTTATTTCAAACTTTGTCCATGTTTAATATGAGCATCAAAATAGTAATAATAATAATAAATTTATGATACAAAATAAGGGAATGCATATATGTCCAGTTCAAAGTGCTGTTGACTGTACTGTTCTCTACCAGAACAGATGCAAAACATTTAGTGTAGAAGCTCACTGTATTTCATTACCTGAAGTTCCAAATGCTGCACATGGTGGCAGATGTAGCTAATGTAATTAGAACTGAAGTGTTTTTAAATTACCTTCATTCTTAAGCTGCTCTGCTCGTTCGATGTCTTCAGGTGATGGGGAGCTCTCCGGTATGGTTAGGTTGTCATTCTGTGCAAATGTAAAACAGAAACGTCACAACACATGAGACACTTTGACTTGACAAAAAAACCACAAACACAGGTGTAATTAAGTCAGCAAATTTGTATATTACAGTATTGTACAGTGTGTAGTACTCACCTTGAGCAGGGCATTGAGGAATATCTCTCTAAGTGGCTGTGGCACTGCAAGATGACAGTCACTGGAGCTGATTTTGAAGGTAGTCTCCAGGCACTGTATTGCAACTGCAGTGGAGAATCAGCCAAAAAATTTGAGTTAACCAGATAATCATGTTGAGTCAGAACTGTACGCTCAGAGCAAGTAATTTTAATCACCCTCTCCAACACCATAGACACTACTTATCAAACCTTGATTTTAGTCAAGTTTATTCTTATTACCTTGATAATTCTTAGCTTACTATCAAGACACGAGCATGCTGTATGTACAGTATGAGCAGATTTATTCTGAAATGGGCCAGATGAGGCAGGGTGCCCAGTGTCTGCAAAGGCATTTTCCAAAGCATAAGTGCACAGTGAGTCGACCTACCTTCGAGGCTTTCCTGTTCATCAGAATTCAAAGTACCGCAATGTGTTTGATCTCGTAGGAACTGCACAATAGAGAATGCGAGGCGCTTCTCCACTGCCATTTTTACCTAGAAACTGGTAGGCACAAGAAGGAGTTCGGAATCAAATGGTAAGAAACCCACTCAGTGGTGACTGAATTATTAATTCACAAGGTGCCACTTCATAATAAATGTGACAAACACATGCTTAAATAATGCATAACCAATATATAACTCAGGATGAAATAATGTAATTATGGTGATTTAATCAAACTCAGATGTGACGTGACAGTACAATTAGAAAAAGACTGAAAAAGTATGACTTGTGTGGACGGGTTGCCAGGACAAATCTTCTCTCTACAAAGGACATGGCAGCATGGCTTAGCTTTACAAAGCTGCATGTGAACAACCCACAAAACCTCTGGGACTATGTCCTTCAGACAGATGAGACTAAAGTGGTGTCGTTTGGCCATAATGCAGAGTGCCATGTTTGGTGAAAGCCAACCATGGTGTATTAGCACAAACACCTCTTACCAACTGTCTGTCGGGGGGGGTGATGATTCGGGCTTGTTTTATTTTATCTATTGGGCCAAAAGTCCTCCACAAAGATGTGGGAGACTGATACAGCAATCAGCCAGTTTTACTGAGTGATACTGTTCTCCCACAAGTATATATGCATTAGTGTACAACGTAATGCAGAAAAAGATGCACGGAGTATTATGTTATCATAGTGTGTCCAGCAGAATGACTTCAATTTCATTGTTTACAATGGTCTCCGCTCTGTCTGCGGCACATGTAGCAGAGCAAACTGTGAATCAAGCTGTGGCTCCATTATAAGCTTCAGTCAAGATTATTAAATTGTCAGAACATTAACAAAGAATGACCCATTCCTTCATCCAGTTCAATTTAACTTTTACCTGTATGTCATTATCCTAAGGACATATTGATGTTATTTTTTTTAACCCTTAAAAATCAATATTGGCATTGGCCCAAAAAAATCCACTTAACGGTCTGTCTCTATTCAAAGTGGGTTACAAAGAAGCTGACTGAGGCAGTAGGTTTTTGGTGCTTGTAATATATACATTTAATTTTCATTCAGTAATGCATTCGTTTTATGCCGTTACACAGATTTCTTGTTTTTGTGCAAAATCTCTCAAATTAGAAACATTCTTTTTCAGAGTGACGCTGAAAAGCTAATTCATGCATTTATTGCTTCTAGGCTAGACTATTGTAATTCATTACTCTCAGGTTGCCCTAAAAGCTCCCTGAAAAGCCTTTCGCTGATTGAAAATGCTGCAGCGAGTACTGACAGGGACTAGAAAGAGAGCGCATATTTCTCCCATATTGGCTTCCTGTTAAATCCAGAGTTTTTAAAAGTAGAATGGGAGGCAGAGCCTTCAGCTTTCAGGCCCCTCTTCTGTGGAACCAGCTCCCAGTTTGGATTTGAGAGGCAGACACCCTCTCTATTTTTAAGATTAAGCTTAAAACATTCCTTTATGATCAAGAATATAGTTGGGGCTGGATCAGGTGACCCCAAATGCTCCCTTAGTTACACTGTAATAGGCCTAGGCTGCTGGGGGGAGGGGGGGGGGGGGGTCCCATGATGCACTGAATATTTTTTCTTCACCCACTTCTTTTCGCTCTCTGTATATTTATACACCGCTCTGCATTTAATCATTAGTTATTATTAATGTCTGGCTCTCTTTCACAGTGTGTCTTTTATATTGTCTCCCTCCCCTCACCCCCAACCAGTTGCAGCAGATGGCTAGTTTCTTCCAGTTAAAAGGGAGTTTTTTCCTTCCCACTATCCCACAAGTGTTTGCTCATAGGGGTTCGTCTAATTGTTTGGGTTTCTCTGTATTACTGTAGGGTCTTTACCGTACAATTTAAAGCGCCTTGAGGTCACTGTTGCTGTGATTTGGCACTGTATAAATAAAAATTAGAGTGTTTAGAAGAGGCTGAGCTAGTAGCTATGATCTAGTTTTAAACCTGGGCTGGACTACTACTCAAATGGGCAAAAAAGCCCCAGGTTTCGTGTGTGCCAATAGTTATCCTAGCGCATTTGTTACAGAAACTGTAGCACCAAAGTAGGCAAACCATGCATTTAAATAGTAAAACTACTCCAACTACAAAGTTGCACTACAAATAATAATGGGGATCGACTGTTACTTGCCATTTTCTTCCTATAACAAAAAAGCCTGGCTCCAGTTAAAGGCTTCCTACTGCTTTTTCTAAGACTGAGGCAGCTCAAAAATATTGTGGTGAAACTGGGGCAAAAAAAAATGGCCACAGATTTCCCAGGGAATGATGCTGCAGACACAAACATTGCCTCATACGTCTATCACGTGCTGAAACCACGCGTTACGTTGATTTCAGCCTGGCGAGCACAGCTACTCCTCCCTGTGTGTGTGTTGACACACGTAAACGCAGCGATGCAGAAGCTGTGATGTAACAGCATAATGGGTGAGGTGTTTCCGTTCATTGCACTGACTTTTTATGCATTTATTAAAGTGCACCGCTAAAAAAAAAAAAAAGGAGACTAATGTAACCAGTGCTGCCGGCAGGTGTTTGTCGTTTTAAGGAAAGCGACACCCTGACCGTCCGGACAAACAAGGCTCGCGCGCTGCTTGTGTGATGCTGGGCTAAAACAATCACAGCCATTTGCCAAAAATATAAAAATAAAAAACAAGAAAACAAGGCAAAGGTCAGCCTCGGAGCCCAACAAACACCACGAAGCCATTTTAAAAATAACATTGCATCAAAGGATGCTATTCAGCGTGCCCCCGCCCACCTACCTGAGCTCTTATCCAGCTTGTCTGCTGCTACCGCATCATGAGGGGCTCGCGTCGGATCGATGGCGTCCTCCTCCCCGGCGCCTGCGCGTTGACAGCGGAAATAAGCGGTTCCCACACGAGAAAGAGAGAGAGAGGTACCGGCCGGGCTTGTCTGGGGGAATTGCAGGGACTGACATACAGTAAGAGAGGAAGAAACTTTTTGTGTTGTTTTTGCTGGAGAAAAAAAACGCTGGCATGTATGTGCTAACAGCTATAGTCTGCCGAGCACGTTTCAGGTACGCTTCAACACAAAAGTGCACTGAAGAAAAGCTGTTTTTTACGCATATGCGATAGAGCAGTGGATTTACGTTCAACAGCTCCAAAATTCCCCCAATTGCGGTGTCTTCTCTTTACACGCGCACCTGTTCACAGTTAAAAATATATTTGAGTGACAGGTGACAGCTCCTGCTTCCTGGCACTTTAAAGATAACTGAGCTGTTTTGTAAGTTTTGGCCGCTTGACAGTTATTCCACACTTTTATGAACTTATTTTAAAAGGCTTCCGCTCGCAGTGCCATGGCATGAAACTCTACACTGATAGGGGCAGCGGGCGGATTGCAGAGCACGTTTTGAGGGTGTCCATGAAGTTACTGCTTATATTAATACCACCTGTTCGAGCTGATTCAATTCTTGACGATGGAGCAGTAGAAAAGAGTGTACTTTTTTTGAGGAGATAAAATGTCCAATTTTCTTACAGGGTCTCTAAACCTCTCCTGAGAATGACCATCCCTGGTGGCGCTGGTCTGTCTGCCAGAGACTGCTCTCAGGCAGGACATGTAAGGAGCACTCTGAGGTGGGACCTGTCTCCAGATGAGATCAGGACCATGACAGACAGCTTGATTGCCAGAGTAAAGACGGTCTATGATGACGTTGGATCTCTAAACATAGAAAATGTCTCTGTTGAAAACACCCTGAAGGCTTTGGCTAATGCTAAGATGGATTATGCATGTAAGTCTTCTGGCGTATTCGGGTTTACTGTTACATGAAGACACCAAACCCAACAATGTTTGAATCCCACTAATGAGTATACACTAGCTAATATATATTAATATATATATTAATAAATTTAATTTAATTTAATCTAATTCCAGGAGAACTGGATTAGGACATTATCCTTAGTTGCTTTTTCTTACCTGTAGCAAACAGCAGGACATAGTCCACTTTAGACACTGGAAATGCTCCATTTGGTACAGGCATGACACGATACTTACTTGCTTCACCACGCTATTACCTTTTTCCTCTATTCCCCCCATGCACACTGTCAGATATCACATGGATTTCGCATCAGGGTGCTGGCTGTTATATTAATATTAAATATTCTGCTATCCTTGTAACTTTCACTGTGTTTGCTCTGTTCTCTTAGCATCACACCACTTCCTCGCCTTCCCTCAGTATGTTTGTCCTTCTAAGGAGCTTCGGGCAGCGAGCACCGAGGCAGACAAGAAACTGTCTGAGTTCGATGTGGAGATAAGCATGCGGGAAGATGTGTTCAGACAAATTACTGCCTTGCAGGTACTCCTCGTGCCACTTTCACTTGAAGTGAAGTGAGGA
This sequence comes from Archocentrus centrarchus, assembly GCF_007364275.1. Classification (NCBI taxonomy): domain Eukaryota; kingdom Metazoa; phylum Chordata; class Actinopteri; order Cichliformes; family Cichlidae; genus Archocentrus; species Archocentrus centrarchus. The sequence goes on along the minus strand of NC_044357.1, from coordinate 3,970,599 downwards.
TTTATGTAAAAACTGGCACCTTTATGAGGCCTCTAGTGCAGGAAGATAATGATGTGTTAAAGCAGTCTTAATCGTAAAATGCTAATGTGTGAAGATTGGATGCATTTATGCCAGTTAAGCCAATGTTAAACTATTTTCACACTTCATGTCAGCCAGAGGCCAACAGATGATAGAAGCTCAAGGACTACTGGTTCTTATTAGCATGGGAACGAAATGTAATCTCATCTAATCGGTGGCAGCCGGTGCCATATGTTATTTCATGCTGTACTGGCATGCAACATAAATAGGTGAATAAATTTAACAGAATGGCCTCTATTCTTCCTACATGAAAATATGTTTGGTTTTATGATTGTGTTTTGACAGAATAAACAGCGAGACAACCTTTCAGCTGAAGAAAAGAGATTCCTAGACAGACTTGTTACATTAGGCCAGAGGAAAGGATTGCACCTGTCCAAAGATATACAGGAGGTAATGTAATGTGTGATCAGATTTTTAATACTGCAGTCATTTAGTGAAGTTGGAGGTTAAAGGAGTTTAATTCCAGATCAGTGTTTCATAATTGAAGGGAAGAAGCAAGCAAATGGAATCACATAGAATCTGCCTGTAATGCTTTGCTAATCTTATAACATAGTAACAACATTTCTGTAATTTTTTTTTCCTGCTGTGTCCTCTCTCCTAAGGAAATAAAAAGAACTTCCAAGCTCATCAGTGAGCTCGCCATTGAGTTTAACAAGAATCTGAATGAGGACAGAACATTTCTTATTCTTACCGAGCATGAATTAGGTGAGCTTATTTTTCTGAAACTCTGCCCAAAGAGCCATACTTTAACCATTTTCACTTACGCTGTTACACTGTTCTTGCTCAGGTGGGCTAGCTGATGGTTTTCTCAATGGACTGGATAAGACTGCTGAAGGACGGTATAAAGTGACACTCGAATATCCCCATTACTATCCCCTGATGAAGCGGTGTCACAATCCTGAAACCAGGAGAAAGCTGGAAATGGCTTTTAACAGCAGGTGTAAAGAGGTAACTGCAGGCTGATGATTAATTTGTATATCCTAAATTTTAACAACCATAAGTCGAGTTCATGTTGGACAGCTCTGGATGAATACACAGTTCTGCAGTTCTCTTTGAAGAAATTTGAAAACGCGTGTGCATATTTTGGCATTTTTGACAGCAGATGAGTGGAAGATATTAGGAGCAGCCGCGGTAATCTGTGACATAAAAAGCTGCAGGGCCTGATGCTGTTTGAGTAATCACTCCTACCATTGGCACAATCAAATTGTATTGCTCTCGATTATGGGATTATGGAAATATATGCAAAAAAAAATAGTTTTTTGTTTGTATAGCTGCACTGCTAACATATCTACAAGTTGCAAAGCAAGGTTGCAACTGCACACGTCTTTGTCATTACAGAACAGCATAATCAGCAATAATGTGTTCATTCTAACATTTTATCTCCCTGACTAATATTTATCAGTGCTGCGTTTTTACTCCGTCAACCCCAGATGATCTCGCGCTCTCTGACCCTGTGTGCGAGGAACACGGGCAGCTGTCTTTCAGCTGCTGCACAGTGAAAGACAGCTGCCCCTGTTCCTGTCAGAACAGCTGAGCTGCACCTTGGTATTGTTTCTTTTCTTTCTTTTTTTTTTTTGGTGTGTGTGTGTGTGTGTGTGTGTGTGCGCATGCGTGTGCATACGTGCTGTATCCATGCATATGTGAGGAAATGCATGTGATCTTTCTCAAAACAAAAGTGGTGAACTTGACTCGTTATGAGAGAGAATTTTTTTTTTAGAATAAGTCACCAGCAAAATGCACCTCAGTGAAAGCCAACATCCAGACAGCTAAACGAGGATAAAGAGACTAGCAGAAACCAAACCAGGCAGTGTGGTGATTTTGATGGCACCCCCACTCTCAACAAAGTCACCAGAGTCCAAAAATCACAGCACAGCATGGTGATAAGAACTGAAGTGGCTGCAACCTACATTAAAAGCCAAGAAGTAGTGGACACCTGTGTGCCAAGGCAGAAACATGCAGGAAGGTCTTACCCCAGGGGCGGGGTGGGCACAACACGGGCCAGCAATTATTTCTACAAGTGTCTGAAACTCTAGTGTTTTGATGATAGTGGTGGAGAGCACTATTGGTCCAAAATTTCCCATTGTAGTTTAGTTGGGTTTGCACTGCAAAGTCTAAAGCACTTGGTTTCATGATAGGATAAAGGTGATCACTCATAACAAATTTGTGTTGAGTTGCAGTTAGCCTTCCTTCTAAGGGGATTTAGAAAAAGTTGGATATATGCCGATATTCAATAGCATGGTTGGATCAAAATATAGCAGATATGAGGACAGATCTAAGGTAAGATCTGTACACCTACCAGCTCCCATATGTGCATGCCATGCCAAGCAAAATGCCCCCCCCCACAGCGTTACAGAGTCACCAGATCCCCTCATCATAAGGGTCAAGGGTTTAAGTTTTTCCTTTAATTTGTCACCTGCTTGTATGTCTGAATGACAGATCGCTGTCACTTTTACAGATTAACGAAGCTGGTGAAACCACATATTACTGCCAGTTATCAAATGTGTCGTGGAATCAACTAAGGCTGAAAACACAAAACATTACCATTCATTTTAATAAGCCTAATTAGATTCTTTAACTGATCTGCATTTCTGTTTTTTTCCCAGGTAAACACGGCAATCTTAGAAGAGCTGATACAACTGCGGGCAAAGGTTGCAGACTTACTTGGTTACAGTAGCCATGCTGACTATGTGCTGGAGATTAACATGGCTAAAAATGCAAGCAACGTGTGTGACTTTCTGGGTATGTCCTCTTTGACATCTGACCTCGCCGGCACACATGCAAACATTCTCTGTCATTTAAGATGAGCACTCACACCATCTGATAACTGCCTTGCAGGAGGAAGATAAACTCAATGAATGGGTGCGCAACAATACATTCTTCTTGTATGTAGTAGAGCATGCAGAAATTTATGGCCAGGATTGGCTGGGATTACTTTCAAATGTAATTACACATTACATGGACTTTTAATAATTAGTAGTGTAATCCATTGGCTATAATCTGAATACTTTAGGATTGGTTGCGCATTATACTAACAAAAACGATTCTATATTTTTTAGCCACCTCCACACATTTTTCTGTCAGATCCAAAGATGAAAATCCAACAAAGGAAAAGACATGACTGTATATATACACAGAGGGAAGAAAAAAGGTTAAAGCACAGGAGACACAAGGAACAGCAATTAACACAATAAAAACAGGAAGTAGAAACAAGGAAGACAAGGGAACTAACACAGACAAAAGAGAGAGAGAGAGAAAGACAAGGAAACAGTGGGGGATACTAGGGAATGAAGAACATTAGAAATGAGTTAATACCACTGATTATCTTGAAAGGTGGAAGTATATATATAATCAATACGTATATAATGAATTACATGTGCTTGTTACTAGTTTATGGCTCATGAAGGCAGGTGTGTTCTAGATGGATGGATGGGATGACATGAGATTACATTTATTGAGTGTTCAAAGGGAGTTAGATTGATTTGGGCTTTAGAAGAAGACAAGAAAAAAGGCAACGCACGTTTAAACAAAAATACACACTTCACATTCTGACCAAGAAGGTCTTTTTTTTTTCTGGCTTTGCAGATAATTTCTATGAAACACTGAAACCCATTGGAGTCAAAGAGAGGAAATACATCCTTGCACTGAAGAAGAGGGAGTGCTTGATGAAGGGCTACCAGTTTGACGGGAAGATCAATGCCTGGGACTTGCTCTACTACATGAATCAAGTGGAGCAGCGCAAGTTTGCTGTGGACAAGGACAAACTAATCGAGTATTTCCCACTTGATGTGGTGACAGAAGGACTGTTTGGTATCTACCAGGAGCTGCTGGGTCTCACATTCACAGAGGTGGAAGAGGCTCACGTGTGGCATGAAAATGTCAAGCTGTACTCAGCCCGGGACACTGAAACAGGGGAGGAGATTGGTCAGTTCTACCTGGACCTGCATCCAAGGTAAGATGAGATTCTGTGTTTCATGTCTATGAGGTTTGAACTCGCTTACTTAGACTTCAACCTGACTGCGACGTTTAACCAGGGAAGGAAAATATGGCCACGCGGGTTGCTTTGGGCTCCAGCCTGGCTGCACAGGACCCGATGGAAAGCGCAGGCTGCCGGTTGCGGCCATGGTTGCTAACTTCACTAAGCCTGGGAAAGGTTGTCCCTCTCTCCTCCAACACCATGAAGTGGAGACCTATTTTCATGAGTTTGGTCATGTCATGCATGAAATCTGCTCTAAGGTAGGCCGCTTAGATTCAGTCAGGAATTTAATTTTTATTTGGAATAAATTTTTTATTTGCATACTGTGTGTTTATAGCTTTTCTCTGTGTATGCATCAGACCACTTTTTCAGAATTCAGTGGAACTCTGGTGGAGACGGACTTCGTGGAGGTGCCGTCTCAAATGCTTGAGAACTGGGTTTGGGAAAAGGAGCCTCTAAGAAAAATGTCCCGTCACTACAAAGATGGAAGCCCCATCCCAGATGAGCTGCTTGACAAACTGATTGCCTCCAGAGTAGCTAACACTGGTCAGACACTTAAACTTTGCATCAAAAAATAAAAGTGTCTGTAATATTTCTGTGTAAGTAAAGAGTCTGTTGATGTGTTCACTTCAGGGCTTATGAACCTACGTCAGGTGGTCCTTAGTAAGGTGGATCAGTCACTTCACACCACCTCGTGTGCAGATACAGCTGAGGTGTTTGCAAAGCACTGCCAGGACATCCTGGGTATTCCTGCTACACCGGGTCAGTTGTAGGCCTTTCTATCAGTGATTTAAATTTTTTAATAAACAGCCCGCTGTGGATGTCCGTGGTTTGTTTCTAGTTTTCAAATTTTTCTTTTTGGATTCTCTGTTAATGATTTGTAACAAAGATTTGCTCTGTGCAGGTACCAACATGACAGCCAGTTTTAGCCACTTGGCTGGAGGATATGATGGTCAGTACTATAGCTATCTATGGAGCGAGGTCTACTCCATGGACATTTTCTTCAGTCGTTTCAAAAAGGAAGGCATTATGAATCCAAAGGTTGGTTTGCTGGATTAACATTTCATTGTAGTGGCATGTCTTATTTTCCTAGAAAATGTCTTTATACGGGTGAGTGTGTCCAAACATTTGACTGGTACTGAATGTGCATTTGTGCCCTAAACACAGGTTGGAAAAGAGTACCGAAGGGTGATACTGGAAGCTGGCGGCTCCGTGGATGGAATGGACATGGTGAAAACCTTCCTCGGACGTGCACCGTGCCAGGATGCCTTCTTCCAATGCAAAGGGCTGATTAAGTTGCAAGAAACATAAATGGAGTTTGATGTGGTCTTAAACTGGTTTTGTCATTATTATCTGGATGCTTAAAGTGTATTATTACTGTCTCCAGGGTTTTGTACAAGAGTTTCATCTGTCTTTGTTTAAATGTACAGTAGATCATGGCATCACTGTGTCTTATAGCACAGCAGCTTTTTTAAATCATCCTAGCAGAGGTGGTACTAAAACAATAAAGAATGGATATTTCTCTATATTTAAGTAACTCAATAATCTGGCATCCACAGCAGACCTTTTTTGCATAGCAGACATTTTGGCTTGTCATGGCAGGAAAATCACATGGGAAATAAATATGGTTAATGGTTCCTTTTAATGGCAGCAGGCTAGACTGCACAATACCAGGACACTGAGACTGCTCACTTAAATGAAATGTTGTTTTTAATGTTCCTAATTAAGCACATGCGCTTTTCTTGCTATGACAAGCCAAAATGTCTGCTGTGCAAAAGGTCTATGTCAGAAACAAAGTAGCTGAATGGAATTCAGACATCATTCATTTCATTATTTTTTCATTATTTATACCTGCACTTCTCCTGCTGTGACATGTCTGCTACTGCTTTTGGAGCATCATTGCCTTTCCTTCGTCAAGGCTAAGGTAGAATGTCTATTAAGTAGTGATCAGATATTATGTCAAGGCTACAGAAAGAGTAGCACAAAGCTTTATTTACAGAAACATAAGCATAGGAACTCATATACACTTACTGGCTTTAAAATATATAGTCTAAATTTTTCAAAAGCCTGAGGAAACCCTTAAGAGGCTGCAGTGCATCCATTTCATTCTGCTGCCATATAACATTAAAATGATCAGTTACCTAATTGTGATGGCCTGACAGCTTCATTAAACCATTTTTAGAGTTTTTAGAGGGTTGACAATGAACCATTAGACTGTTTAAGCCTGGTGAGTTGAGCACACCTGCTTTTAAGTTTCAAATATAATGGAAAAAAATCCATCCCTGAAAGGCGCTGGGCTATTTTAATGAATATTTCTTTGGGATATCTCTAAATCCCAATTTAAATTGATTAAAAAAAATATTACTTATATCATTATACTATTATTACATATTACTGTATTTCGTTTAAATTTCCAATTAGATGCAAAACCTCATACCTACACCAGATGGCGCCATTACATAAGAATGGTCAGATCTGTTGTAAAGATCGCAAACACCTTTTTTTTTCTTCTACGGGCTATGTAGATGTGTTTAGTAAAATATCTTTTCTGTCTGGTTTGTATGCGCATTTGTAGTCCGTGTGAATTTCCGATAGCTGATTTGAAAGGGAAAACAGTGTCAATAAGTCGATGCGCAGGGGAAGATAAGCGGAATGACTGGTAGTGCAGGGGAGAGATAGTGAAAGCATCGTCCCTGGGGCTCGGTGAGGCTGGAAAGGCGACTTCTGGCGGACGGCTTTCCGCATGTAGGCACGGAGGTCGCAGAGAAGACACTCGCCGCTTCGTGCTGTGTACCCCAGCAACCTCAGCGCAGCTTCCCTCGAGTCTGTAGACCTATTCTTGTAGTAAAAGAGCAAAGACCGGGGAAATTATGAGTGAAAACATCTGGGCGCGGCGCACTTTAAAGGAAAAGGTTTCGCTCTGCCGGAGGTCGTTCGCATTTTTGCCTTTTGTATTTCCTTGCTGAATGTCGTGGACATTTTGGATTTTTTTTTTAATGTTCCGTGTCTGTAAATCATATCATTTAAGGACCTTCGTCGTCGGTTAGTTTGCCTGAGCCAAAAGGCAGCACCTTTGTGTCTCAAAACAACTAAGAGCGACGACATTAAAGTTGAGGGCGGCTGCTGAGGAGAATGTACACACTGGGCCAGCTTCGAGTTGCTCTTTAAGTAGGCAATATCAGCTAGCCGCTAACACTAGCCAAACCCAATTGAACTACCGTGAAGCAAATCTGTGAACCCAGCTAATGCCCACTTCTCGAGCCATTGTTTGGGTACTAACAGCCTGCACATAACCTGGGCATCATTAAATGAGACGCTGACTCTACAATAACTCAGGTAAGTCTCTTTGTTTGCGCAACTTGTCGCTTCTGTCTGCGGGGCCCCCATACAACATGCTAACATAATTGCTAGCTGCACCGTAGCGTAGCATCGCTGAGGTCCCAATCTGAGGTTGTCCGACTTTGAAGTCTCACATTAATGCAACTATGGAACTATAAGTTAATACAATCTTGAGGGTTGGTAGCTTAGTAATGCCTGTGACGGCACTTGTGGTTTAAAACAACAGGTTTTGGACTGTATCGAGAGACTGGGACAGCTGTATGTGTGTGTGTTTTCGGAAGGTTTCGCATCAGCAGCTGTATGCTGCTGCTGCTGCCCCTTTGTAATGTCGCTCACTCGGCTCTAATTTATTCGCAAAAGGCATGGTAGTACATTTAAAGCTGTCGGGCTGTACGTTTTACTATTATTCCTAAAATCAGCCATGATAACAGCTGCACCACAGCAGTAGCACTCGCATCTTTTGTTGCACCTACACAGTCTGGGACGGATTAGTGCGCTCTACATATCAGCATATTGGCGTTTTCATTTTCTCACCGCTTCACTAATCAGATTACTGTCCTCAGTTAACTCCATTGTAATTTAATCCCGTTAAGATCTGGGATAAATTCAGGACTATTCTGGGGAATTTTAGGAGGTCCGTCCTTGCCCGTCGACTTGTTTTTAGTGTTCGCCAGTCATTTCTCTGGGAAAGGGGATGCAGCCAGGAGGAGTCTCAGGACACCATCAAGACAACGTTTAGGTATAAATAACAGCAAGCCTGCTGTCCCAGTTTTGTTTGTAAGCTGCCTGAATTAAATCCGCGAGTGTTTTGTGGTTTTAAAGAATAAGTGTCATATTCTTACTAGAAGCTAATAGACTGTACAGTAAAACTGTACTGAGATGAATTTAAGATATTGATGCATCTCTGTAGGGTGTCTTAGATTTTATTACACAACAGACTATTGAACCAGGCAGGGTGTTGCCAAAGATAATATTTGAAGTAGGTTGAGATGCTAACTAGGGTTGCCATGATAGCAGATTTTCACTTCATGATTAAAGTGCTTTTAAAAATAATAATATATAAACTCAGAATGCAAGTGCATGCAGGTGTCAATGTATGTTGTAACCATAACTGTACAAAAGCATACAAGAAGAACAGTTGCAGTCATTTACAATATTATACATGCATTATTGGCACAGTGTCTTGTAATTAAAATGTTCAATATCACAGGTGTGGTCAATAGTTGGCACATGAATGTCTTCCGGGCTGCTTTAAAACTCAGTCCTTGAATTTGGTAACTAGAGGTGTCTTTCAGGTAAACAGAAACCTTATCTGGGTTGTCTTCAAAGGCCCTCCTGGCTGTAATAAAATGTAAACAAAGACTAGGCCCTATCTTCCCCTGCCTGTCATTGTTGTAGTCTCTTTTATCTACCAGCTGATAACCAGCTGTTTGTAGATGATTATTCAGGTATTTTTAATGATATTAATTGATATTATGCACTTTAGCCAGTTTCAGATTTGCCATAATTTTGGCTATTCTTCTGAAACTGTTTGTATACACTGTTTGTGGATTCTTGTGGACATATTTCCATGCATTTCCATAAGCTGTGTATTTTGTAAATGAATGACAGAAGCATGTACAGTAATCCTACATTATAGTTGAGGTATTGAAGGCCTGTCATGGCATTTCACTTATCAAGTTCCTCCTATGATCATTTACAACAGACCTTATCTTGAAGTAAAGATAAGGTTCACTGTAACAAAGGCTCTTTCCTTTGCCGTGCTTTTCTCGCACTGGTATCAAAGTAGTGTTGTTACACTTGCCCAGCATTTTGTTGTGTCACTTTGAGACAAAAACGCTTGCGAAAGTAGCGAAGCTGTGTTTCTCATCTTTATTATGCACCAGCAATGTTACTGTCTCACAATTGTTAATCCACAAATCAGTATTAATTCAATTGTGAAATTCCTTCATATCTTTATATATATGTCTAAGTTGGATATTCATTAATAAGTAACACATGTTCAAAACATTTTTATTTCTTTGAAACAACGCTAAACTGTTTTGTTTCGTGTTCTTAACGCAGTCTGGCTTACTTATGGCTGTACCATGTCAAAAGCTTTTCTTTAACATTGAGTGATCCCTCCTAAATTCTCAGTCAATGGGGTATCCGCTGAGGTGAAAGTGGCTGGATCGGCTTATCTTTTCTTTGTTTGCATCCCGTGTTGGCTGTTAAGCAAATACATAACATTGGGCTTTGAGCAAGTGTGAATGTAAGGTGTGTCTGTTCTGATGACGCTTATATCACGTAGAAAACCTCCCCCACCCCCCCACCCCCCACCCCATCTTTTAAACCTGCTTCTGGGACCATACAAGTGCTCGTTTCCTCTTCAGCAAGTCTAGCCTTGATCTGACTCGTATCCTTTTTCTACCTTTGTTGTGAGTAGGTAACATGTAGTGTGCTAGTCCAAAGAGCACATGTTCAGTGACTAACTGGCCATGTGATGTTGTCGATCGAGGATTGCAAATAGTGGAACAACCCGTGAGAAGTGTTTACCATGTTAGGAAATTAGCTAATGTTGGCTGTGACAGATTGTCCTGTGCGAATGTGGAAGAATTTATGTTCTCTCTCTAATGAATTGCTACCGGCAGGTGATTAAGTCATTGTGTTAGAAATGTGGTGTGTTGTTGGCTGAGTTGAGGTCGGGGTAAAAAAAAAAAAAAAAAAAATTCCTTTAATCTAGACTGTGTTTTTATTGGTTGTCAGAGAAGTGTCCTCACATCATCACTGTTAACCCATTTAAGGGTTTTCCTGTATTTTTTGTTCATTATTATTTTACAAGGTGACGATTAGTAGTGTAAACATGGTGAAGGCACTCTGTGCCAGTTAGACTTCAGGATCCAGTCATTGTTTGAATTAGTATTTTTGAAATATTAACAGAATCCAGTGTCAGCATGTGCAAGGATTTTACCAGTGTACTACAAGTCCACTTTACCATTTTTACACATATTAATAGCTAAAAAAATATAAAGGCATTTTTACAAAACTTACTAACGAACTTGTCTAAATTATGACTTAATGTTTTGAGCTGGTATCCATCCCCTTATGTATTCTTATCAAGGTAAATGAAACGAGGTTAAATATGCTGAAGTGTTCTCCTGCTGTTGTTTATGTTACTATACATGCTGACTATAGGAAATGTCTCTGTCTCACACCTCTCCTCCTGTGAAAGCAAAAGTACTAATACACAACTCTGCTGTTCTGAGTCACTGCACACTTAGCAGCCTGTAGGCCTAACAACTTTTGTGGTGGAAGCCCTGATGTATTCTGTGTTGAAAACAGAGTTACAAACTAGTCCAACCGGATTGCAGCATTATTAGAGTAATAGAAGTTTAACTATATGATGCTATTTATGAAGAGGTCATGGTTAGGTTGGATAAAAAAAAAGCTGAAGGGAGATTAGCAGTTTCTGGCAACTCAAAGTTTGCTGATTTAAAGACACTGACAGATGGATACACTGGTTTAAATTGGTGGATCTGAATCCACCAATCAGATGATGAAATTAAAATGAATAATGACTGGTCAGCTGTCAATTGCTTTGACCTGTGTCAGCTCAACAGCAGTCGAAGCTGCTGTGTTGATGGGCTTCTGTGTGACTGTAAACAGTTGATTCAAACTGTTTTAGTACCGTTTGTGACACTGCTAACTGCGCAGATATTTAACGAAGCATGTCTTCGTTAAAAAAGCGTCTTATTTTTTGAGCTTGATATTGAAATGAACTGACTGCGCCAAAAGCACAACTTTTGCGAATTACCCGTAAAATTAACCACACCTACGAGTGCTATTTTGGGGATTGCACTCACACACTATTTTGCCCCGTTCAGTAAATCTGACTCTAAGTGTCCTATAGCCAGAGTGTTAAATGTCACGAACGTGTTCATCTTTACTTTAGATGTTACTGACTGGAAGACAGATCGCTTTCTATTTTTCATGTGGGTCACATGTGTGTTTGGCTACAACAGAGAAACTTTTTTTCAGCTAACTTCTGTTACAGAGCTCCGTCAGTGTTTAAACGGGTACAGTGTATTTTTGTAAATTGTTAGTAGTGTGGTGTTTATAAATGTGCTGTCAAGTTTAGCTATGTGTGAAAGGTGAACGCTTGTACCGGGGCGGGGGGTGGGGGTTGATTTGATTCAAAGCACTGACTACAGAGTTGAGGTTAGAAGTGCAGTCACTTAACAAAGCAAAGTCATGTGATTCATGCTACCTCATGATAGCCATTTGTGGTTAAACCATTGTCATACCTGTGTAGAATAACAGAAGTGTGAGAGAAGCTATAGCTGCAGAGCTTTCTTATTTAAAGATAGTAGAAGAGGATTATTTGGGGGTGTGGGGGTGGGGGGTGCATATGTGTCCTGATAATTGCGTGGGATTAATTAGAGAGAGAGTTATCTGTGGCACGATCTTCATACAGTAACTGAAGCAGCTAATTTGATGTGGAACAAGCTATATTAAGACTAGGGATGTCCCGAGCTGACATTTATAATTTATGACAGCTTTTCAGTCCAGCTGACCTAGCTCTGGCTGTATAAAAATCACTTATGCTCCTTTTCAAATTTAACTTTAGACTAATATCGTATAGATTAATTTCTCATGACTGCTGTCGAAGATGCATCAAAGTGTTTGTGAGAGATTTTTGCAGGGGTTTTTCTTGTTTGTGTGTTTGTTTATTTGTTTTACCTTTGGGTACATTATTTTGTCAGCCTGAAGAAGGATTCTTGGACAACAAGCACATTTAAGTACCATTCTGTCTGTCATTATGACAAGTCAGCATATGTAGTCTACATTTATGGATTTTTTTTTTGTCTTGGTCTGCTGCCTGATGATTGTTTAAAAATTGGCTTAACAACAAGTAATGTAATGCCTCTAGACATCGATATTGAATGAATAGCCTATAAAGTAGAATGGAGGCCTTTCACAGAGTGAATGGATGGACCATAACAAGTTTTGTGAGTCTGGATGGATGGATGTATTGACTTGTTATGTGTGAAAAGTTTAAATTTGCATACCATTTGGCATGCTGGTGTGCTGGTTTTAAATATATCTGTGTATTCAGCTTCTCCCCCAATGATTTCTCTGCTTCTGTGACCCAGTTAGCAGAGCATATTCCTGCCTCATTTAGACTTGGTGATAATCAGCACAGGTATGTTTATAAAGTAAAATCCATATTTAGTCTTTGGTTTGGTATCCAACTGTAAAGACACCAAATGCGAGCAGCTCCAAGTCACCCTCAAAAATATATGGGGAAAAAATTAAATCAGACTCACTAATAGTGTGAAAATGCGCCTTTTTTTTTTTTTTTTTTTTTTTTTGTAGAGGAACTTATGTAATGGAAACATTTTGAAAGAGGTTTGTTTACCAAATGGAAAAGAGGAAAGAAGGAGGTTCTTAGAAGTAAACCCTGCCAGACATAGCCTGTTGTAACAGTAGTTACAGATAAGCTTGGTATTATTGCCATAAGCTGCCTTTATAATGTACAGCATAACTTATTTTGTGTGCAGTAGGCAGAGCAACGCATTGTTTTCAGAATGTCTACTCATGATAAGGTTCTGTGTGTTTGGTTGAGGAGGAGTGCAGCTAGTGTCGTGCGTTAAATATATCTTCCACACAAGAGACTGAAATATTAATGCTCTAAAAATGTATAATATAGGCATCAAAAATTGGGATGCAGGGCATGCAAAAGTGCTAGAGACACTATTAAAATTACTGTTGCTGTTGTATAGTTAATTTATACAATTATATGTGAAGAGGGAAATAAATATAATGAAATGAGATTTTATTTACTGTTTCAAAATAAATGTTTTTTCACAAGGCTTGATGACCTGATTGGGCTCAATGCAGCCTGGCGCATCCATATTCATGAGTTATGCTGCAGCACATGAAGACAGGAAAAAAATAAATTATACACCCATGAAGAGGTTTTCATGAGTTTTTTTTTCTCCAGTAATCCTTACTTGGTAGCAGAATTGGCTCCTTTTGCACACTCTTTTCTCAGCTAATCACATTGGTTTTGTAACTTTAATTAGCTACTTCTCCCAAAAGACCAGTTGAGGCTTCCCTAAATTATTCACTGTATGTTGGTAGACAGCTTGTCCACATAATCCAAGGTTTTCTCAACATCAAGTAGGGATGCACTGCAGTTCATTGGCTATACAGCTCATATGTCTCAAGTGACTTAATGTTGTCACATAAATTCTCTCTGCTTAATATTCAGTGTGGTGCATATATTATCACCTATTCTCTTTCTTGTGCCACAGCTGGGTTTTGAAGATAAAATGATGCACACTGTCAACAGTATAAATAGAATAATGTTTGTCATATTTATGAACCCTGTAATGATTTTTTTGTTGTTACTGCTGCTGCCCCTTCTAGATACTTAATGAGTATAACACAGTAATTACATTTACTGCATCTGCTTACACATACTACAGAATCATTGCTTATGATGCATCTCTATTATTGCACGTATATTTGGATAATGTAAAATTCACAGATTCTGACATGATGATCTAATTTCTCCATTTTAGATGAGATATTAATAATGTGAAATTTAATTTTATGTGTGAACAAACAAAGTTGTGAAACACACAGAAACTCAATGCATAGCTTTGAATTACATTGCAATCATTGTGCTGCTATTTAAGCAAACTGCACGGGCTGACCTTGATCACTGACCCCAATACACTATAGTCTGCTTGCAATGTTATATGACCGGTTTTATTTATATTCTCTCTGTATTATTTTTTGATCTTCTTTCATTGATGATATCATTAAACACAGTTATTAACCAGCAGTGCATCTGCAAGTCTTTGTGTTTGGTCACAGTGTCATGTTTGACAACAGGTTGAGAACCTGTCAGCTTTGCTTTTGGGTTACAGTGTTCTGCTCAGGCTGATAACAGAGAGACAGAGAGGTAACAGAGTGGTGAAGTCAAGTCATGGAGAAATTGATATTAGTAATACTCAATTAGGCCAGCACTCAAATGTAATGATATTATTTCCATAGCAAACAAAACAAACAAGTGTCTCCATTGCTGGCCTCCATCGTTGTGATTGACTTCCAAAAGAACTTCCCAATGAGAGTTTAATGGGGAAGTGAGACAGTTTAATTTTTTTTGTTTTTTATTGTACTATAGGGTACTTTTATAGCTCTTCCTGTAATATCTTTACAAAGCTCTACAGGACATAGACATGTGGTTTTTCTGAAGAAGAGCTTGAGCGTTCACTATTGAATATGTTTGCAACATTTTATTTAGGATAGTATAGCAAGAGATTTGTGTAAGGAAAACAAAGCCACTTATCTCAAATTGTTTGCCAAATGCACTCTCACATTTAAGTTTAGTTAACACTTGTATCACTTAAATATTATAGATGTGAAGGCTTTATGCAGCGGTCATTGAAGTCTTATTAAGCGTAGGATTAAGCACTTCCTCATGTGTAGGTGATTTCCTAAACCCACAATAGCTCCAATGGCTTTCTGAATTAAAAGCTAAAGAGGAAGGGAAAAATGCACTGACACGCCCCCTCCCCCCACCCACCACCACTAGCACCCCCAATTTGAAATTGACACTTCCTTTGCTTTATTGAACTGTGTGGCAGTGGGAACTTTTTTGTTTTGCGAGATTCAGTATCCCAAATAGATGTGAAGAGGATAAAGGCACCCAGAGAGGAAGTGGAGCAGAAACTAATGAGTGCCAGTGCAGTCCAATGTCTTTGCAGCTGATTGGGAGATGCTATGAATAAGTCAAAATCCCCCTCCTTTTCCTCTCCCGTTCCTGCTCTATAGCTCTGTTGTGCTGAATGAAGATAGCGGAGGGATGATCCTATCTTTCTAGCTGGCTCAGTTTGTCTCAGATCAGCTGGCAAGGCTAATACTTTTCCAGACATGCACAGACAACAGTGTTGTGTTGTTGTTACACAGGTTTAGCCTTGTAAAAGAATCATTTCCATCTAACTTACCATGTGTTATTTACTTAAAATGAAAACAGTGTAATCACGCTTTCATTAAGATTATTGTCCCAAAACATTATAAAAGGAATGTTATTTTTCAGATTATGCTACTGTTTATTTACTTGGGTGGTTATGGTAAACATTGAGTTGTGTTGCTGTCTTTCATATGAGACCCAAGGCAGGAAGAACCTGATGAGTAGGAGGAGTTTTTCTATTTCAGTATATCCTTTTACTAAGTTAATAAAATGTTACAAAAACATTTGCAAAGGAAGCTTTTTTTTTTTTTTTTTTTTACAGGCATAATGAACATTTGCTTCCACTGCTGCTAAGACTACCTCTAAGAAGCATAGTTTAACATGACAGAAGCAAAGAGGTTCTTTTGACCTAAATTTGACTACTTAACATGCACCATGATTGCCCTTTTAACAAGCCTGGGAGTTTCCAGTCAACCTTTTAAAAGACAAATAAGCAACACTGTAGTGTTTATTGTAAAAGAAGCCTTTTGTTGCACATATATTGTGATGTTAAACAGATGATTGTCTCAACATGTTAAAGGGCACCTCACTTAAGCACCCAATCGTGTTGAATTCAAATGGTCATCAAAGTAAGAAGCTTCTTATATCTACTGCTGTTGGCTCTAATAAGTTATTGTTGTAAGATTCTTTCACAGTTATTTTCCACTGGGAAGGATGTCAGCAAATGTGTGTTTTAAGTGTTGTCTGTTATAACTAAGATGACCTAAAAGTTACCAGGCTGAAAGTTGATGGGACGTGGACGAAGAAAGATGTCAATCCAGATCACTGTCTTTAAAGTTACACAATGGAGCACTGGCTTTAGTAGAGCACTTAACTGTCTGGGTGACCTTTCAGTTACCTCTGCCGTAAGTTTATGGGACTTTTTTTGTGTTTTTTTTTTTTTAATTTTGTTAATTAGGACAATTCCTCATTACTCGTTTTGGGAGTTTTTCAACTAGGGGACATTTGCAATCTCAAATGCCTCTTGTTTTCTCATCAAGCTCACAGAGTTGAAAATTATTTGCTTTTGTGGAGTATTTCCCATAACTTTTTAAAAAAAAATTAGATAAGCAAATTGTTGTACCTGCCATGTGGGCTACAGTGTCCTTAATGACCGGGTCCATTGATCTCATTTAAATTTCCTGTTGCAAGTGTTCACATTTTATTTATTGCAAAAGTAACACTACCTTGCATCTTATGTAGCAGTTAATTTGTAGTGTTTTGATTCGTGACCTGTTTTATGTCAGGGTGGTCGGGGTGTTAACACAATGCTCTTACATTGGTCCAAGTTGACCATTATAATAGACATATAATAATAGACATCACGGGCCCAAAAAATAAAACCAACCAAGATAGAGTAGATAGTGGTAAAACATTCAAAACCCAATATTTGTAATTCCAAAAAATAAATGAAATTGCATTGTTGCAGCAGATGTCTCGTTATGACTGCAACAAGGAGGCTGTAACATGGAAGGAAATGGAGCGTTTTAGCCCATGTTTCAGTATGTATTGTCATTGTATAGTGCATGCATAGATGTATGTCATATGCAATAATTTACGCTGCTAAAATTTCACAGTGTGTAAGTAACCTTAGGTTGCTGTTGGTGCGATAGGTGGAACCTGTCGGGTTTGTTTTTTGTATTTAGATGTGTGTAGATTTATGTCTTGAAGCATCTGTGTGAGCAGATTTGCTTGCATGAAACAGTCAAACTCACAGCAAATGACAGCAGTGTCCTACCCTGGAGGCCAGGAGACACGATACACCTGTCAAACTAGTTCTATGTGCAATTAGCTTTCTATTTAATCTGAAAAAGGTCAGAAAATATACCCATCCCAGGTTATTGTTCAGCCCAATTTATGCTACTAAAAGATAAATACACAATACCCTGCAGGATAACTGCTCTCTTACATTTATGACACTTTTTAATATGGCAAGATTAAAAATTGCAGAAGCACAAAGATCACCATGTGGTGCTAATGCTGTGTTAATTTGGCAGCAGACTGCCTGACTTTATAGTGTTTTTACTGTGACCTTCGTGGGTACAGGTATCATTTACTCTGTGCCGGCTGTATAAAAGCACTTAATGTGGCTGCTTCACAGGTAAACCTGGGCAGCAAAACATTGTAAAGATGCTTTTACAGTGATGACCAACAGGAAGTGTCAGGTTTTTCATGAAATCCATCCAGGTTTATGGCCTTCTTGAAGGCCTGAAGTTTGGATGAAAAATTTGAACTTGACATAAAGTCTCGGGACCAACAAACAAATAAAAAGTGTGACTAACCAGAACGCTTCTTCTGTGTTTGAAATCTAATAACTGTGAATTTTTATTGCATTATCCTTATTTGTGACCACTTTCACAATCAAAATTCAGTCTCACAAGTTGACTTGGTCTATATGGCCAGAATAGTAACTATAGAAAACACAGTTCTAAATGTCTAAAGGAGCTCCTATGAACCATAAGTCAGTTTGTCTCAAGGACACTGTGGACGGACATGTCTTGTGACCTGAATAGTGATGACAGGTGGCACTTCTTAACCTCTTAACCAGTTTCTGTGTGAGAACAGGTTTGGCTTTTAGAGCTTTGTCTCAAATGCAACATTTACTTGTTTGAGTGCTTGACCTTTCCCACTTTGCTTGCATGCAGGGCTTTTCATCAATCTTCATTTGATACCTGGAAACCTAAACCAAGGTCAATAAACAAGTGCCTCATTTCAATGGTCATTTTCTATCCATAATAAGTACATCACATTACAAAGGACAGAAAGCCATTGATGCCGAGTCACATAATGATGATGGAGCTACTGTGTAAGCAGCCTTTCAGTACAGTGATAAATACAGGGCCTGTCGAGGATTATTCAGGACTGATACAAACTATTGTTGATTCATGCATTAGCGATGGCTACTGCTTTTAAGGCCACATCTACTAATTTCACCACTTTAAAGTGTATAAGAGCTATGATCATATTCTGAAGACCTTTTTTTGTTTCACCTAAATTATATTAGAAAAGCCTTTAACACAGTATTCACTGTGTTTCTTTATTAACAGTTGCCAATCTATACCTTCCTGTGACTGCTTGTATAGTCATGCTGTTGCTCTAAGAGTTCCTTGAAGTTGATGTTCTTCAGCTACAAGATATAAAAAAAAAAATCCAGGCGTCTGCTTGACTGTATTTTATCAGCTTGTTCTTTTTGTGTTTTTGCCATTGTAGGTAGAAATGGTTGAAAATGAAGACTACAGCTAGTCTGTTCTAGTAACTTTGATAGTCTGTACATGGTCTCACTTATTTTTAAGGGAAAATGAACAGCCTTTTTTTTTTCTTCTATAAAAGATAGACTGATAACAGCCCTTTGTACAAGGTTATACTGAGCTAATGAGAGTAAGAAAGCATGTATCCTTCATTTTGTCTGTCCTCAGTTTCATAGTTGACTTTTTTAAAATGACATTTAATGATCAGACTGTATAACTTTTAAAAAGACAAAGGGGAATGTTACCCATTTCCATGCTGTGCAGAAGGCAAACAAGGAAAATGCGGCAGTTGTCTACATGGATACATAGCTCTGACCTGAATGTGTCTGACCTGGTTATTGAGACTTGGCAAACTCTATCACCCTCCCCCTTTTTTCCCCCCTCCCTCTCACTTGGCTAAATAGAAACAAAGAAGCAACTATATCATACTTACCTTGCCTCAGTCTCGTATCTGTATTTACTTTGAATGTACCGTTCTTCATCGAGTTCTTTGTTGTTTTTTTGTTTGTTTTTTGCCATAGATGTTATCAGTTACTGTGGTTATTACGAATGCATTTAAGAAGAATAATTCAGCACTACTCAAACCAATATTTACATTCATTTTGATGATTCAGTGCCATTGCTTGTGTCCAACTTGCTAATTTACTATCATTTCATTGCTTTTTGATTCTTGGCCATCTGTGGGAGCAGCCTAGTATATGAGCAGATAGCCCTCCAGCTTTTTTCATATGAGTTGAACACAAGCCAAGGTTGGCCTGTAGCCCTTGATCTCACTGTTCATCATGCTAATTCTAATTGTCTGCCAGTACCTCATTACGAAGCACATAAACCAATGCAGAGAAAATGGTAGCTGTATGTATTCAGAGTGTCATGAGGGAGTCATCTTTTGAGTAGAACGGATGACGTGCTTGACTCGGCATCAAATGCTCAATGCATTGGGCCAGAGCACCTTATGTCTCCTGCTGCTGTTGTGGCTGTCACATGCTGTTCCACAGCATAATGATATTTAAGCCGAGTGTAGATAAAAGAAATTAGAATTTGAAAAAGCACATTTGCTTTAATGGACACACAATGTTCTGCATGGAGGAAAGGATGAAGATGGGTAAAAGGTCTTGTCTTGTTTTTTTATGCAAGGTTTTGCTTACCTTTCTTAACCAGAATGAGTAACATATTAATGTTTAAATGCAGTTTTCAACCAAAGGAAACCTTTCAAAATGAATGATGGACATTTAAAACATTTTAAAGATTGAAAGAGCTGCTTTTGTTTATTTGTTTTTGTTTGCATCATAGTTTACACAGTCATAATACCGTGCTTCAGGAAGACATTCTATTCTTTTTACTGGTTGTAAGGAGGTGTTATTCTACCTTTACCCATACAGCATGGGTTTATAATTGATGCTCGGCTTTAAATAATAGTTTCTCTCATTATGAACAGAATGGCTACATTTTTTTTCTGTGCTGTCAAATATTTGTTTATTGATTGTCCAGACACATTTCTACTTTTCTAGAGTAGGTTGTATATTGAAATGCATCCGAAAAATAAAGGAAAAATTAACTACAGAATACAAAACTCCACAAGAGTTTGTATCACTGTTTCCTCTGTGCAAAAATGGATGCCAAAGGTTCATATTTAGCTAGATCTCATATTTAATTAAGAAGTTACCGGCAGACAGAATTTTAGAGCAGGCTGCTATTTATAACCATGAGGATTATCTCCACATCCAAATGCATTGATCTATATAAGGCTTTTGTCATGCTGTGCACAGGAAAGAATTACATCAGTTGTCCAGTTTGGACTGTGTTACATTTATGCAGCTGTTAAGGCAAAGCCCTTTAAGCAGTTCAGCAGCAGAACATTGTATCTTGCTGCAGCTCTTTGCTATTGAATTCTTAAAACTGGGTTGATGATGATGACTTGTTGATATATAGCCACATCATAAATGATCTTGTAATTGTTTTTAGCAGAATTATGATCTTCTGTAGAGAATGCGTTAAAAGGAGAGCTGGTTTAGAAATTGTTTCCTCTTCTCATTCAGTGTTTACTTTGCTTGAGGTTAGACCTCTCAAACATTATATACATAGTAAAAATGGGGCATCAAGTAATAAGTGAAAAGCGAGAAAAAGAAATACATGTTGAGGAAAGGGGAAACATTTGCGTATCTAAGACCTTGACTATAGATGTACGTGATGTTCGCCACCCTTATTTTTTAGCGTACTTTTTACTTTATTACATATTTATACTATTATTCTGTGCAGCGGTGGCTCAGAAATCATCTTTCCTCTCATTTAAACTGTGATTATTACCTGCAGATAAAACACTTAATTTTCTTACGTTCTTTATTATATTAGGCAAGTCTTCTGTAGGACTTTTGCAAAAGACACTCACTGGGAGATACTGTGTTCTAAAGGCTGAAAATGTGCACTTTTCTTTTGTGTGTATTGCGTTGATGGTGAAACAGAAAGCTGACGTCAATTAAAGACTGTGGTGAACCCATCTTACAGGATACCTTGTTGTTGCACTTCTCAGCAGAAATGTTGTCAGTCTTTATGTAGCCAGGAAGTGGCTTTCAAAGATAACAAGGTAGTTCATAAAAGGTTGTGGCTTTTGTTCTGATTTTGCAGCCTGCATAATTCACTTAGGAGTTATTCAATGACTTGTAATGTTAGCTGCTCAATTGAAAGTTGCTTAATTAACTTTTTTTTGTAAAAGGTTGCTTATCATTCAGACCCTGTATTTGGGGTTTTTGATGATGCTTTGTTTATGTATGGCCATATCATCAATGATGTTGTAATTGTTTTCACCAGAATTATAGTCTTCTGTAGAGGACATATTGAAAGGAGAGATGGTCTAGAAAGCATTTTACTTTCTCATTCTGTGTCTTTCTATCTTCTTAACTATCAAAGCTGAGATGATTATGAGAGGAGTCTTCATATATATAGAAACACACACCAGAAGCACATTTTCAAATTCCAGTCATATCATCTCCATTCATTCATTTATTCATTCATTCATTCATTCATTTATGACTCTTGTGTTATACATCTGCCCACACCTGATTGATGCCGCACCCTCCAAATCATTCATTTACACCCAGCACAGTTAAGCCATATCTTTATAGACTGTTTGACATCACTCGTGAGTGGTGTCAAAGAAGTGGGAGGGTAAAACTGCAACATTGTCTGACAAAAATCACCATACACATTTCTTAAAGAGGGCTGGAATTTTTGGCTGTATTAATGGTTAAAATTATCACTCTGACACAGTGTTGTCAACAGCTTCACACTAAGCTTCAGTGAATATCCTCTCATGGCGAGATTCTAAATGGAAATCTTATGAAATATGTTTATCACTAACATTTGTTATGCAGTCCTAGCCGGAAGTCTAACTAGATACAGTACTGTGTGTGTGTTTTGTTTTGTTTTGTTTTTTTTTTCACAGTGGTCTTGAAATATTGCTCAAGACCACTGTAAAAAACAAAAACAAAATAGTTCTTGAACTATTTCTTTTTTCAGAAGTTGTTGTTCTTTGGACGTTGGCTACTTTTTACTCATTTTATATCCAGCCCTTGTGCCTGACCATTTTCAGAGGAATGTTTTTTTTGTTTGTTTGTTTTGTTTTGTTCTTGTCTGTTTGTTTAAACCATTTGATACTGATCTGTGACTCACTGAAGCATAAAATAGCACCTAACTCAAGAGATGAACAAGTATTGTGTGTACACACAATAGACAACTTAGCAAAGAACCTATTTTATATTGTATCTTTAGGCACTTTGCTACTAGCAGCCTGCAAACAAGTTGATTCCCAAAGAGCTATTACCCAAAAACTTGGCATATCTCATCACGGTACCCTTAAAAGTAATTGAGGAAACTGGACAAGTGGATGACAATAGAAGAAGTGGCCTAAAAAACTTGAATGTAGAAACGATCTGCAGCACATGAACAGTACCTGAAAGTGATGCCCTTAAGAAAAAAATCAAGAAAAGACCTGACAACAGGACCTGAGAGATGCATCAGACCCTTCAGTTGATCTAGCTACTGTTTGCTGAACTCTCCTCAGAAATGGTTTCACTGGAAGACTATGGAATTATGAACACAAAAATACAGTCAGATTTTGCATTCAGGCTGTGTTGAAGAATAAAAGTGGCCCTAACAACTTTCAAGTCTGTTAGAATTGTACAAACTGTTTTTGCTTTATATTCTGTATTTCCATGTATGTTTGCACTTGGACTCAAAACGTTTGCACAATACTGTACATTCACATTTTAAGCAAATTAAAGGGCAGACTGTTAGCAGTTTGCACAGAAGGCAAGTTTCTAAACATACTTCTCCCTCATGTGTGGCAGAGAGGACATAATCCCTAACGTGTCTAAACTTAAAGTTCTGAATGTCTGAATAAATGAGTTGAAAATAAGACTGCCTCAGATATATCTGTATGTTTTAATAGAGTAATTTTGACAGACATCTGGCTTCAGAATATTTGTAATCCTTATTATTCAGGCTGCGTGTGTGTTGTAAAAGAAAGACTGAAATACATCCTGTTGCAGCTTAAATTGGTGGACACCCAGGGCACCAAATAAGGTTGAAACTTTTAGTGATTTGGCATCCCAGGATGACACTTCTGTTAAAAACAGCTCAAATACTTGTGGGCTTTTTCTGACTGAATACCCCAGTGGACTGCTGGGGTGGGGGGGGCATATAGCTGTTCATCATAGTGTGTGGGAGGATTACATGTTTAAACAGTGTGTTGATAGTCAATACTGCAAATTGTTGCGATGGTTGAAGCTTGAGTATGTGCAGATTTTTGTTCCACCACAGATACTACATATATTTGAATTAGTTGTTTTTCTTTAGCGGTACTGTGTAGTTTACTATAAGCGTGGGTTTTTAATCAAACTGCTCAGTGTTCTCAGTTTTTTTTCTTCTAGAGCTTCAGCATGTTTAGCAGTGATGATGTCCTACATTTCCAAAACCTTCCATAAATATATTCTAATATTTAGGAGTTTGTGTGGGTCACATGTAAGTCTTTCAGATTGATGTACTTCTCATTAGTATGACTTGATTCTGTCAGAGCCAATCAGTTTACAGGAGAAAATTGGGAAGATGCTGTTAAAAGCTTTTTGCCACAGATCAGGTTGCACAGCCTCATTTCACCACAAATTCAAAGAAAACAATCATGGTTTTGTTTTCTAGAGTCACGCAAGACCACTGAGACCTAAGCTCACTGGTGAGAACCAAAACCAAAGAGGGAGCAAAACTGGAAGTTCAGGTTCCACTTTTTCCCTGCTACAGATACTGAGAACAGGCCTGTCTTTCTACCTGTTTCAGCTGTATTTCTAGCCAGTTCTTGTTGCTTAGGTTGCTGGTTTCTTCCTATGTTTAGTTATAAGGGGAAATGCCTGCTTGTTAACTGCCAGGATACTACGTATTACTTCTTGGTTTAAGAATATGGAAGGTAAAAAATTGACTGTGTGTGTCTTAGTCAGCTGCTGGACTGTTGTCTTCTTAACTCAATCTCTCTCTGCATTATTGACAAGCAGCACTTCTCCTGTTGTTCCTGTTGGATTTAAATGCGATGCTGTTAATGAGGTGTCCTGAGGAAAGATATCACTAAGGACTATATTGTGAAGTTCTCTTTAGTGAAGTACACAATTTTTTTAACTGTACTTTAATGTATGTGTTTACTGTAATTAAAATTTACAGCTAACAAATGTTTAACGGTTATAGAACTAAAATTCAAAGGAGTGTTACTGGATCTTTAAGTAAAGTTTGACAGTGTGTTGCCAAAAGTGAAATAAAAACTTATGTCTTAATTATTTTACAACTGTCATCATTAGTGATAAAGTAAAATCAATGTTCATGGTAAAGCTTAGGATTCCATTTAAAAGGAGCTAGAGCTGCATTATAGAAACAAACCTACAGATGACAAGCACTCCACCCCATATTAAGGAAGTGACTTCCTTTCCTCTTCCGTCACGGGCAGGACCAGTTCAAGTATATCCCACAGGGTCTGCAGGTCATTATGTGCCTCTTTTCCTCACTGTTGCATTGTTTCTGTCGTCATAATCTCTAATGTAAAATTTCAGCTGTGGCTCAGAAATCATGTAACAGTCCCCTGCAATCTGGATCAAAAGCTCCTTTCATAAGGCAAGAGCCATCCCATACTAATCGCGTTCTGCCATATCGACCAGACGAATACTATAAATAAACACAAGCCGCTTGCTGCCATCAAATGCTATACATGCATTTCCATTTAACTCGTGCCGCACACACAAAGACAAATGCACACAAAGATACATCAACAATACCTGCTATGTCTATTTTAAGTGTTGATATTCTTCAGATTAATATGATGATCTATTAAGCACCACTCCTCCTATTGTTATATCATTTCTCCAGAATCCCACAATGATTAAGGCCTTTGAATAACCCAGTGAGGTTGGCAAAACCAGTCCTTACGCTCAAAAGTGTGATTTCACTTAGAAATGTTTTCTTTTTTTTAAATACACAATGATCAGAAATGGAAAGATTGAATACTTAAAAAAATTAGTGAGTGACTTATAAATCACAAATCCTTTAATATTTTTTTAATAGAATATCTTTGCGCAGGTATTGAACCTCCTTTTCAGCAGTCCTGGTGCCTGTGTGCCAGTAGGTGTGGCGGAGCCTCCATAACTGGTCAGGTGAGAGGTTGTTTCCTGTAGAGAGATACTGAGCGAGCAGTGAAGTTGGCTGGTTGAGTAGCTTAAGCATCAGCATCTCTGGCTACGATAATGATTTCAAAATGCCCGTCATTGAAACATTTTTCTTAGGAAACTTTCATAGTACTCTTGGTCTAAGAAGTGAACACTATCCCAGGCCAAAATTAGTACCGTCTCAAACCAACACAGTCCGGTTCTCGTGGCTGTTGTTCAGTGAAGCCACTAATAGCTGAACTGAGAGACGACTGTTTCCCAATTTAGTGTGTGATGTATTTGTCGGCCTATTTCTCTCTTTGTTCTGGTTAAAGCGAGTTACACTTTTCTGTGATGCGAGTCGTACACACAGCTGTATGAAGTCTTCTGCTTTCTGGCAGGTTTCTGCATGGAATGGCCTTTATTTCACAACAGGAACAATCTGAGTTTCAGAATAAACTCATCAGATGTTTTTTTTTTTTTCTTTTACAAAAACTACAGTGTTAATGTTGAAGTGAAGTTTATGATTACATTAATCCTCAGGAACAAAGCAAAACAACGACAGAGCAGAAATTACTACAATGTTCTAGTTGGAGAGTAATGGCAAAACACAATGTGAGGTAAGAACAGGATCATGCAACTCCTGTAGTTAAGCTTACAAATAGTATCCCACCCAGAGTGTATAAATCCTTTCTGTGGGAAGCATTTAAGGAGGGAATTTCCCCCAATTTTGATATATGAATTTAAAGCCTGAGGTAGTGCAAATCGGAATGTGTTTTTATAAGAAACTGCTCATTGGAAAGTACTAATTAGTTACTAATACATATTACTACTACTACTGGATAAACTAGAAGTTGGCCAGTGGGTACTTGTTGGCCTCAGTGGAAGACCTTGGTGACCTTTTAGAGAACTCACACAGATAATTCAAGCATGAAATGCATGGCAGTTTTATAATATGCCATTTTCACACACTTGCATAGAGCCCTCTGTACGGTTTTTCTGTAGTTTATTAGTGAAAAGCTTTCCACATACGCAGTTAATAAGTGAGCTCAGCTGTGTGTTTTGTGAATGACTTTTAATGTCTAAGAGCTGCTTCTACTCTTGACTGTAGTATCTATAGCAACAGCACTGACCCGAGAGGCACTTAAGTTACAGGGAGAGGGTTGTGACAGGGAAGTGGTTTTTTGGCTCTGAGTGGGAGAATAAAGTGGGAATCTGTGACTGGTTTGCCCTCTAGATTGTTTCATTCACTGTTACACACAGAAAGCGTGGCTGCAAAGTCACATGCTGACTATTCACACATGCCCACCCATTTTGAAAAAGTATGAACAAATACAGCTAGTGTTTATAAGCTGTCTCTCTTTTTCTTTTCTTTTTTTTTAAACCTTTTAACAGTTTCCCTGCCATCAGGCTAAGCACTTACTAGCATGATGTTTAAGTAAATGCTTTGCCTGAATAAGTAGGCTAAGAAAGAAACTCTCAGTCAGCCAAGAGCTTAACATGTCTGGAAATCTATTGCATGTCTTGAATTTTCTTAGTTAAGAAGTCAAAAGCTCCTCATAGACTGAGGTTGGGTGAGTGTAGTCAGTCATCAGTCCAATAACATGTAGGTCAGTGGATAAGCTTATCTATGTTGTAGATGGTACGGTTCCCATTAGGGTGCTGTTTTCCAGATTACTCTTGGGGGGGTTTGCCTCAGCCAAATAGACAGCCAGCCCTGCAGCGCAGGTTATCCTGACCATTTCTCTCCATCTTCATTTTCATTGTAGAAAAAAAAAACTGTTGTAGCAGAAAGTAAAAGCAGCATATAAGAAACTGTAACAGACACCGTCATAAAGGAGGCTGGAGATAAACGGGGAATACTGGGCAGTGTTTCACTTACTATTGAAGAAATGTTGCATTTGTGCATCAATGAATCAATAATTTTCACATTAAAATGTTCAGAGTGCATTATGCAAGTCTAACAGTGATTATGTTTTGTGTAGGAAGAAGTGTTTATATCCACATGGCATTGGTAGTAACCCTGTAATGGTTATATTGAAAAACTGCTTCAAAATAGGTAAAGTACCTGTCTCACAAGGTCATCTGAGGTATCCTGTTACATTTTGCAACATTCTTTTTTTTTTTTTTTTTTTACATATACAGCTAGTAATTTTAGTCATTTTTATTGGCAACAATGACAAGTTAATTTCTTATTATTGTGAATATGTAATCTTAATCCTCATGGCAGTGAAGCCATAAGAAGCCCTTTGGCTCTGAAATGATAACTAAGACTTTGGATACACAAAAACACAGTGTATAACCAGACTTCTCCTTTAAGATGCAAAAATCTGGTAAATTCCTGTCAGCCACTTTGATTTTTATCAGCAAAACACTAAACACAGCCAACATAATACGGCCCAAACATCAGCATCTTACCATTCGTTGTGAGTTGACAGTAGCGTTGAGCTCAAAACATTGTTGAGCTGGAAGCTTTTGTTTTATCATTTAGAGATCACTGTTTCATATCATTGGATGCAGTCTTTTAGAACCCATCCTGTGTCTGAGTTGGGTCTCTACCAGCTTTGGCATGTTCAGCACATCCACTCTTAATCTTCCTGTACTTGATTTTACTGCCTTCCCATTAGTCCTGTAAGCTGAATCCATTTCTCCACACAACTTTTTTCATGTCTCTTCTTGCTCAGTGATCACTTTTTTCCTTTTTTGCATACCTCACTTTAACCCATAACTACTACACCTTCTCTGTTAACCCACGCTGCACTTCCTCCTCCCTCTCCTCCCACTCTGCATTAGCGTGCGTCATCCATATGCTTAGTTCTTCTTACTCAGGATGAATAGAGCCAAGCCCCCTGTCATCTTCTCTGCTAATTTGACCAGATTACTCTGAGTATAGTGAAGATCATGTGGGAGGCTGACAGCTTCTTGGATGTGCATACTTCATGTGAGTGTGGGCATGTGCATTCATGCACCCATTATTAATGAGTTGCAGATAGAACAATAGCTCACTGGTTCTGCATTGGGCCAACTTTGAACTGGTCCTAGGAGTAAATTCACTTGTAATCAAGTTGTACTGATTTTTTTTGTTTAGTTTTTAATGTGACAAATGCTGTGGTGAGCAAATAGATCATACCTAATGTCACCCCCAGAATAAGTATGTTATTGTTGTTTGTAACAACATCTAAATGAAAAAATTTTTTCCTACCAAACATAACCTGCACTGAAAAATTAAGAAAAGGCTATCACAGTTTGACAGTTCTGTCAGGCAGTCAAGATACGACATGAATGAAGTTCTCTGAGATTATGTGCTGTGGCAGCACTCAGATTAAGACAAGGGGGAGGAAAAGTCGCATACTCTGCACGGTCTAAACAAAGGCCCTGTTGACCAGGCAACATTCCATAATGTGGACTGTATTTGGTGAAAAGCTTTCCATGGACCTGAGATTCAGTCTGTAAAAATATACATATACATCCCTGCAGCCGTTTACAACTCCCCTCCTCTCCACCTTTTAATCTGTTCAACCACATTGAGGGCTGAAAAGATTTTCTGGCTTGTATATCAGTTTATTTTGCTATAGAGGGCTTTGGTTGGAGCTAGTCAAGGACAAGGAATTCCAAAATAATGGCTGGTTCATGGCCTACTTTTTGCATTTTTATTCTCCCCTTCAACTGAAGTGGAGAGACGGCATAGCCGTGATATTGAATGGCTTCACATTTTGCATATTTATGGAAATGTTAGATGTGGAAAATGGCTTTTTCCAAATGGGAACCAAGAGGATATTCACTGAAAACTTAAAATGGAAGCTTTTATTCAATAATTTGTGTGCATTCATTCACTGAATGGTGGCTCATTGGTAGTGATCATCTGTAATGTATGCAAATTTGGGGAAAAAATTGGCAGTGCAGTATGTTGGAAGAAATAATATCATTGAGTTTGCATGATGCAGGTCACCACTGCTTTAAGAGGACCTTCTACAGAAGTGGCTGCAGAGCTGTTACACATGAGTGCAGTGTCCTTTGGACCAGATTTTGGGCTGCATTATTATTTTTAAGCATAATTCTCTAGTAATAAGGTTTGTTATATGTACTCCAGTGTTTGTTAGCCTCACATTTTGTCCATTGTGACAGTTTGACCTCTTCCTCAGCTGTGGAGATGGGAATTACAGACTCTTGTCAGAACAGTCTTGACCAGGGTAGAAAGAGCAAGCAAGCCTCCTACAGCTTTCTGGGGAGGTTGAATTTATCAGATCTCACCCACTCAAATAAGATGACCAAAAGTAAACATAGCAGACAGCCCTGTGGCTATTGAAAGAATTGTAAACCAACTGGGTACTACTTCCTCCTATTTCTGTGTTTTATCAGAGTTAGTGTGAGAAACAAACCTTTAGAACAGTATCTGCATTTATATAAATGTAACTATGACCAAGAATCCTATTGGATGTAAATATGAGATTAAGCCACAAGTTGGCAAATGTTGAAATCTCCCTTTAATGATGATCTGAAGGGATTTGTGGAAGTCACCAAAGACTCAACACGGCTGTTGGTTTACATTCTTTGTCTAATCTATAAGTCTTGTTACACTACAGGCAGTATTTCATATATTATTTAGAATTTTCATGGGTGATCACAAATCCAGATACTTAAAGGTGAAGTGTGAAAGTATGACTGGGCACCAATCTGTCTCTTTATCACTCTTTATATCTCTCCCTTTTCCCTCCATAGTGCCTCAGGATGTCCAAGCGGAGCCTGTTTGTTCGTCTGGTACCATGCCGCTGCTTGCGGGGCGAGGAGGAGATAGTAACATCGCTGGACTACTCCCACTGCAGCCTGGAGACTGTTCCTAAGGAGATCTTTAGCTTTGAGAAGACCCTGCAAGAACTCTACCTCGATGCCAACCAGATCGAGGAGCTGCCTAAAGTAAGGCACACATTGTGATGTATAGAAACCTTTAGTGTCTACATCTTTGTTGCTAAGAGCCTCTAAATGATCCGGTTGCACTTTATTAAAAGCCAGGGCATTTGTACATCTCCCATGAGACTATAGGCCAACCACATGTAACTGTAAATGAACTTGATTCTCATATTTTGTTTTCTTTTTTTTCCCCCCTCACTCTACAAGCAACTGTTTAACTGCCAGTTACTCAACCGACTGAGCATGCCAGATAATGACCTGACAGTGTTGCCACCAGCGATCGCAAACCTCATCAATCTCAGGGAGCTTGATGTCAGCAAAAACAGTAAGCAGAATGATTCCATGTTCCTCTCAGATTAGAAGTCTCTCTCTCTCTTTTTTTTTTTCTTTGAATGTCAGATTATTAAGTCATTAACATGCGGCGTCACATCTAGTTGCTAACACCTGAAAACTTGACTTTTCAAATTTAAACAACTGTCCTAGTTGTCCTTTTATCATAACAACTGTTGATATTAATCAACAACTATTAAAATATGAAAGCATTGATACCATGTTTGGATTTTTTTTTCTTCAAAGACAGACTAGGCAAAAATGCCTCAGCATAATTTGCCATGTTATTTCACAACATGACTCAAACACCTGACATGATCAATAAAAGAATTGGACAAGTTCAGACCTGCAAGCAACTACAAACTCTCGAGTGAAGTGGCAGGAAAAAAAACTGAAAGGCCTAGATGAAGCCTTTTTAAGGTGGTTCTCACACATGCACACACTGTAATAGTATATCTACAGAGTGTATTGTCAGCAGTTTCATAGAGTCGGAAATGGCAGCATTTGTCAAAGTTTAACATCTACTGCTTTGATATTAAACATTCGCACTATGTGACAAAAAACAGCTGCAGATCAAAGTGTCTGAGGCTGCACATAGAATCAGTCAGGTGACTGTGCTATTTAATTTTTTTTAATGTCATTTTCCTCAGAAGTTTGCATCAGATACATCGTTTCTATTTTAACCTCCATATCACAGTCATTATTTGTATCGTTCAAATAAAGAAGTTAATTTCTGTAAACTAAAAGAAAAGTGATACCTTGCAGTTAACTGTAAAATATGGGTATATAAAACAGACACAATTTTAAACCGCCAATGTGTAATCACTTGAAATGAAGTGGGCAGCACGTGTAGACTTTAGCTTTAATTCAAAGGGTGTAACAAAAATATTGCACCAGCTGTCCATCCATTTCTTCTGCTTATCTAAGTCAGGATTGCGGGGGGGGGCTAACCCAGCTGTCACAGGGTTAGAGACTGGGTACACCCTGGACAGGTCATCAGTCTGTCGAAGGGTGGAGAGAGATAGTCATTCACACTCACATGAGTGGGTGGCACAGTGGTGTTAGCAGAAGGTCCTAGGTTTGAATCTAGTCCGGGGCCTTTCTGTGTGAGGTTTGCATGTTCTCCCCGTGTCTGCATGGATTCTCTCTGGGAGCTCCAGTTTCCTCCCACAGTCCAAAGACATGAATGGGATCGGGCTAATTAGTAATTCTAAATTGACTGTATTTGTGAATGTGAGTGGGAAGTGCATTCACTGTCTAGTAATTATATCTATTTTTAAACAGTCATTGCTACCAGCTCAAAAGTAGTTGGACATTTGACTGATAAACTGCAGTTGTGGTACCCCTTTATTTAATGAAAAATTTATGAAAATAAATCTGGAGGTCCTTCTAAGGTTTCGCTTTGAATTTGGTCACTGTTTATACAAACTCTATGTAGTCCAAGATGCTGTAAGTGAAGAGTGGGAGAGGTGGAGTGCACTGCTGAGCTCAGCAACACCAAAAGAAATAGAAGATGACGGAAGGTGAAATCACTGATAACACTCGAGAACAGAGAGGCCCAATTAAAACAAAAAACATTCAGAAGGAAAGAAGCGCTTATACTACATCCTTTGTCAAAATGACATGGTATGTATGGTTGCCAGTCGAATTGGGTCACTAATGTTTATCGATGAAATGACTGCCAAATCTGTATAACTTACACTGTGCTCTAAAGCTGCTAAACTGATAGGGTAGTGCTTTATGGTACTGATGGATAATTACCCAAATCCTAAAAGCAACCCACAAGATTTTTAAGGCACTGAAATGCAACGTTCTTAAATGGCAGTCGGTCACATGACCTCAGCTCATGCTTTTTTTTAGGGGAGGCAAAGCTGAAAGCAGAGTCTCACACACAATCAGCAAAGGCCTGGCAGAGCATCTCAAGGGAGGAAGCACAGCATTTAATGATGTCTGTGGGTTCCAGACTTCAGGCAGTCACTGACAAAGGATTGCTAGGGATTCTCACTTTAGTAATAATTGTTATTAATGTGAATGCTGTTAAGCATTCGCGTCATTGTTATCCTTCTCGGCGATTTTCAGTCTTTAACTCCTTCCGTATGCTTTGTGCTACAGAAACTGCTCAGATATCAAAATGTTCAGCTTTTTCTGGAGAATTGTGCTATTACTTTTCTTTTTGTAACGATTATACTAATAACTAATATATGGGGAAAGTTTGAAATTCAAGGGTAACTCGGTACAGCAGGTACAGCTTCAGTGCAGATTAACATGACCTTGTATGTGGTGAATAACATCAGAACACAACGAAATATAAGAAACAAGAACAAACTGAACTCTGAGCATACATATTGTGCTACTCAGAGATGCTAGCTTGGTTAGATACCCACTGTTAGGCCTGAATTGGTCTTCTGCGCTCGGTCTTTGAGGGGGCTGCGTACACAAGTGGCCACCATTTATTATGGCTTTGGCTCAGGAGGCAGAGCAGGTCATCTACTAATCGGAAGGTTGGTGGTTTGATTCACAACTACAGCCAATTTAGAATCACCAGTTATCTTAACCCCACTAAGAAAAGAATTAATGTTTTGGTAAATTGGCTTTCTGGATCAGAAGTATCCACAAGTTTTATAAGACTTTAACATTTCTGCAGTAAACAGTTAGCCTAGCTTTGCACAGACACTGTAAGCAAAGGGAAATAGGGAGACATCCACAAACTACAGTCATATGAGTTATTTATTATCTCGGTCTCCTTAGCCTGTGTTCTCAAAGGTGGAGAAATGAGCTGAGGGGAAAGCTGAAAATGAAGGAAGAGCAGGCGATTTTTCTGCAGGCTGAACTAGAGAAGTGGCAGAATCTTAGAGGAAAAACCTGACACACTTTAGCTTCTTTTTCAGACAGAGTTCCTGTAAATCTTTGTTTTGTAGTGTGAGGGCTTTTTTTTTTTTTTTAATCTCACAAATGATTTCTGCATTCTGTTCTTCAAGTTTCTTGCATCTTTTCTCAAGTTCTTCTAACTTTCTGTGCTTTTCTGCATGCTTTTCTTTCAGTTCATTCTATTTCTCTTCCTGTACTTTCTTTGACTCGTGCATGTCTTTATTGCTTTGTTGTACTTTGCCATGCATGCCTTGTAACTCTTGGAACCTACACTGCATCTCATTGCGTATTTCTTAATGAGCTCAGAAACATAGGCATACATCTTATTTTTTTTAAGTATAGTAAAATATATTAATAATAACCCCCCAAAAAAATCAGCTCAGTTAAAAGGCCTGAGCAGTGTGCGACATGGTTAACTCAATACCTATGGAGGGATTAAAATTATTCATGAAAAATGAAGGTGGAGGGTCAGCAAAACAGCTGATTAAACGCATTACATTCAGTCAGCCAAGTAATTTCTCATAGATGCTAATCTGAAAGTGCTGGCTGAGTCTGGTCAGACAACCCAGTATCACGGCAAAGCGTGTAATAGAGCCAAATATCCACTCCAGAAAGTTGTGTGCATGCCCGCTTTTGCCAGTCCTAGACATGAAATGGACACACAGCTGAAGTTGCAGTAACTTGCACTGCCACTAGGGTGAGATATTTTATTTAAAGCCAAAAAGCTTTTTAAAAATGGACTTCATACACCTATCACGTCATCTTTTGTTGTTGTTGAACAATATTTGTAATGTTGTATAATTTAAAGCTGAAAATCAACAGAAAAAAGTACTGCGAGTTACTGCAGCGTCCTGCTTCAGTAACATCCTGTTCTTATAGTGTTAAAAGTTTTTTGTGTGCTAGGTCATCAGGATTTTCTTCTGTGTCGCTCTCTTTTTGAAGGGAAAGACAGCTCGAAGCAGCTTGTTTTTAATTGGTGGATTCAAATTCAGACACATGAGGCAGGTGGTTTAAATATAGGCAGTTGGTGCTAATGTTAAATGTTTTTTTCTGCAGTTAAGCTTGTTCAGCAAATTAAGTTCAGTTTAGGCACTTCACTGAGAATTTGAGCCGTGTTGCTTTTCAAAAAAATTTTTTGGTTGTTTTCAGCTGTTTAAGCTGATTCAGCAAATTAAGTTTCAGCTATTTTAAGCATTTCTAAGCATTGCAGCTCAAATCTTTCAGCTTTCAGCATTCACATTGCATTTTCACTAGGAAATGTTTTTCTTTTTCCTAGTGTTTATAATAATGCTCATTTGACCAATTACTTCAACCTGTGTAAAACGAGGGACCGTACTTTGGTAAAGTCGAAAGCCAACTCTTCAGTTGCTTCCTGCCCGCTTCATTTTAAATCCATTAGTGTTGTACAGATGCAAAATTAGGGAAAATAGTTTGACTGTATGCACGCCAGTGTTAATTTCGACAGCAAATTTTGATTTAGTTTTAGTCATAGTCTTTTGACGAAAATGTAATTTAGTTATAGTCATAATTTATTCATCTGAATAGTTTTAGTTGACGAATTATCATAAGAGTATAGTCGACTAAATCTAGTCAATTTAGTTGACTAAAATATAAAGGGTGTAAAATGTAAATGCTTTTTCTTCATTTCCCTTGAATTAGGCATTATACACACTTACACAAAATTAAACATTTATTAAAAGTTATGGAATATTATTAATAATATTAGCGTTTCACCTGCTTCCCACACACCTGATCATTCCTTACTGACATAATGTGAGCGTTCTACAGCAGGACACGCTCTGAAAGGTACAGGGCAGTGTTCAGGACTAAGATTAGGAAAGGCTAATCCACCGCGGTGTGGTGATTTTCTCTAAACACAAACACTAAACTGGGGAAAACACTTTACCCTGCATGACATTAAAATGCTTACCTTTGCATGGAGATCTGGGTGACTGGTTTGCAGAAGTCGTTTAAGATTTGTTGTGTTTTTACCCGATAGTCTCCCCACATGGTTTACACATCGATTTGTTTGTGACGACGTCAAAGGACAAATGTGTCCATACATCGGCTCTTCTCTTTCTCCCTGCTGACATTGTTTACATAACTTAGTTCTATCGGAAGTAACGACAAATCACAGGCTAGTTTGGCCTTTCCGAGTTTAGAGCAAATTTGTGCAACTGTGCGTTTGATTGGATGTTTCCTTAACTAAATAAGTCCTGATTGGATGTCATCCCCACCAAGCATTTTAGTCTCGTTTTCATTCGTTGATGAAAGTGTCAATTAATTTCGTTATCCTTTTTATCCTTTTAGGTAGTTTTTAATTTAGTTATCGTCTCGTTTTCGCCATGAAAAAAAGGGTCGTTGACGAAAACTATGACGAAAATATTTTGTCAACAAAATTAACGCTGCTGCACACTTTTCTACCTGACTGGATAACCTTAAAGCCAAGGAGATCCAAAAAGAAGTATGCACGCTCAGCAAAACCCTTTCAGGAACAGAGAGGTTAAAAAG
The DNA here is from genome assembly GCF_007364275.1 of Archocentrus centrarchus. Classification (NCBI taxonomy): domain Eukaryota; kingdom Metazoa; phylum Chordata; class Actinopteri; order Cichliformes; family Cichlidae; genus Archocentrus; species Archocentrus centrarchus. Next base: position 3,934,671 of record NC_044357.1, on the reverse strand, counting down.
CAGTGACGTGCAGTCAGGGGAGGCAGGTGAGGCACGGCCTCACCTGTCATCGTGGAAATATAAAATTAAAAAATAAATTAAATGGTTATATTCATTCAGTGATTTGTATTTTAAAGTTCTTTTCCATTTAACTACACCATTTTTAGATTAGTTTTTTCAAAATCGCTGAATTTTCGCATTTGCCGGTCAAATACTAAGAGACGAACGGTGAGGCACCAGCCCGGCGAGCCGCACCACGGTTTGCGAAATCGGTGGTGCGGCTCAGTATAGTCATTGCCAATGACTACTAACTGTGCTGGCATGCTATGCAGTGAGACCGGATTACTTTCCGGTCTCACTGCACTTTTACTATATGAACTAAATTTCCATATTTTAGCTGGTGTATATAATGCACAGTTTATTTTTTGTTTTTTTCATTAACAACTGTATGTGTGTGTAATGCATTCTTGTGTTGAGCGATCATGAAACTGCTGCGAAGAGACTCTAGGTGAGGCACGCAGTTCTCGTGCCTCATGGTAGGGGGCGCTGGTGATCCCAGGGACTCTACGACTCCTCGGCGGCAAGCTACCATAAACAGTTAGCAAGGCCAGTTAGTTTTTCCTGTTGCTTGGCCTTATGTTCAACATGGAAGATTACATAACTCAACTGAAAGAATTTTCTAAACTGGACTTTCAATCGAAGCAGAAGATAATAATTAAAGGAAGACCAACACCGGAGCTAAAATGTTTGCTTCAGACTATGTTAATGTTAAACAAAACAACTGTTGCCAATCAAATGGTGAATAAGCTATATGTTTGTAAATCTGATGTGATGACGTCAGTGCCTCACCAGTCACGACCCTCACCGCACGTCACTGTTAAAAAGGTAGTTCTAATATAAATGAATGAGTGCAAAGGCAGGCTAGATTAAACAAACACTGAAGGATGTAATGGCATTTTCATGAACCGGAGCTTCATGTCCCATGTTTATATTAAATTAAGCTTATCCTTCCACACAAAGCACTTTAGGCTTAGTATTGTGGACATAAAAAAAAGTGGGTGGAAATAAACCTTGAGACTTTGTCACATCATTCACCTTGCTGTTCACATGCTGTGAATGTTTAGTGAGAACTTGCAGACTATCACTCAGTGGGCCTTCTATTTTTGTTTTTGTTCTTTGTTTCCTGCTCTTTTATTATGTAACCGCGTGCAACTCTGCACTTTTCATCTTGCTTTTTAGCTAGAAGAAAACAGAAAAAGAGAAGAAAAGTGCAGAGCTCCTCTTATACCTCGATCACACACAGTTCAGAGAACCTTCCTGCTTGTCTCTTTTGTGCTAAACATGAAGCAAGATGGTTTTCATTATCTTTCATCTTTTTATTTTGACGGGAGTTATTCATTTTGTGTCAGCAGTAACAAAACAGCTGAGATGCAGCAAGCAGATGCTGCTTTGATGGTAATTTTTGATGAGTTTTTATTTCTCTCTAGGTATCCAGGAGTTTCCAGAGAACATCAAGAACTGCAAAACCCTAGCTATTGTAGAAGCCAGTGTGAATCCCATATCCAAGTGAGTAGAGCTATCCCTCACCTAACCCATCTTCTGCCCCAATTAACTACATTTTAGTTTAATGTTCTCTGTTAAGTTGTAGTTTCAGTTTTCCTGCAAAGGTTTGAGGCCTTGTGTGAGTGTTGTGATTCGTGTTCTTGTGTTTGCGCGTGTTGTCAGGCTCCCCGAAGGCTTCACTCAGCTTCTGAGTCTGACGCAGCTCTATCTGAACGATGCCTTTCTGGAGTTTTTACCAGCCAGCTTTGGCAGGTCAGTTTCTTCTCTGGTTTGTAACATGCTGTAGTTGATGGAGTCGTGACACTGATCATATACATGTGAGTTTTCTGAATGATGCTGGCTCGATGAGATGAACCAACAGAAGTGATTTTTGCTTTACGCTGTAGTCTACAGTGGTGCTGGGTGGCACCATGACAGAATATTGCTTATGGCAAAGGACTAGCTTATTTCATATCAATAACACAGAAAGCACAGACAGAACTGCCTGTTTATCTCTAAGCCCTGGCTTATTGATCTTTAGTATCGACTTTTTTTCAAAACATATTCCAATCCAATTCCCAATATTGGGAAAACCACACAACTTTTTAAAAAATGATCCTCATTTTGTTTAAAACAGTTGATGTAATTTTTTTTGTTTCATGATTTCTATCCATTATGATTGCAAAGATTTTATTATAAAAGTGAACATTTATGCTTTTCCATATATAGTTAGGCTTCACAGATTGTTTCATCAAACCAGCATGATTAATAATTACTTTTATTAGTGGTACTTTACACAAAAGATGGAGTTGATCCTTATGATTGCAGAAAATGTGATGTGAGCTGCTCACATGCTTGATTCCATCTTCCCATCTCTTCCTTTTAGTACTACTTTAATAAAAGGGAAAATTGCATCGGACTTTTTTTTTGCTGTCATGTAACTGCACATCATAGCTGCTTAGTGGAAGATAAGCCGGCTGAGAAAATCATGGCCGCTAAGCTTCAAAAGTCATTCCACATAATATCCCTTTGGGGAAAATCAACTAATTACGACATTGATTTTTCCTGTTTGCAGGTTGACTAAGCTACAAATCCTGGAGCTGCGGGAGAACCAGTTAAAGATGCTGCCAAAGTAGGTGGTTCTTATTTAGCAAATATACTGAACCTTCATTTTAAACAAACAATAAAAGCTCAGAGTTGCTTTTCGAAGCGTGACAAGAAATTATTTTTTTATCATCCCTTCTTCCTCACTATGCCCTTCCTCTTGCACCCCCTGCAATATCTGTCCTTTATCCTTTTTTTTTTTTTAATCATACTCTCTCTCTAAACCTCTAACTGTAGTATTAAATTCCACTGTGTTACATAAGAGTCCCCTTTACTTGGCCACTTGCTCTGACAGGTTTTATAATCCTCTACGGAGACAGTGGTGAGGGTCTTTGTGCTGTCTGAGAAGTGTGCTGTGAGACTCAGTGTCCCACAAATATTAGAGAAAGCTCCAGGTGATTTTAGGGGGAGTTACTTTCTTTCTTGTTACTCTTTCATTTCTGTCATGCTTCACTAGCTTTGCCATCTAACGTTCTTCTTATTTCCTTAGCAAACTTGCCTTTTATCCTCCCCCCGGTTTCCTTTTATAATCTCCCTTTCTTTTTTCCCTTTTTGCATTTATTTTTCCAGCCGGTGTATAAAGTGCAGTGTAGCCAGTGCTGCTGGTCAAAGCGGACCCTTTTTTTTTTTTCTGGCTGTGTTTATGTGACAGAGGCCAGACCTGTTAAAGTCTGGAGGCCTGACAAAGAAAGGGACTAATGATCGGGAGTGTTGCCAGAGCAACACACAAGGATTTCAGAGATGTAAACAAATGTGTGCAAAGGGGTGCAACAGGAGCCTTCTCAGGGCTTCTATATAAAAAGTGTTGCCTCTTTTCTCCATTTCTCCCCGCTGATGCACAGACACACACCAAGCACATGCATAAAGCGAGTGTTTTAAAGAAGGCTGCTGTGTTCCCCACAAGTCAGGGTCATGAGCCCCTCAGTGCTGTTATTTTAACTGGTGAACTCACTTTCTAGATGAGCCAGCACAGCTCATTCTCACCCACCACCACCCGCACTTTTTTTTGGTGGGGGTTGGGCTCCACCAGAAGTATTGGTGGGCCTCAGGTTTCAATTCTTGGACTGAAAAAAAAGCACCGTTCGTTCCTCGGTCATCATCGCAGTCGCAAAGGTGCATTTCTATTACCACCATTTTTATGGTCTCTTGATTTGCTTTTGATTATACTTTTTAATCAGCTTTTTTATGTTATATGAAAGCAGGGATATACAAATTGTGAAATTTTAGGCTGATACTGATGAAATGACAGCCAATACCAGTATTTATATTTTTTCATCTTTTCGTCTTTTTATTTTGCTTTTGCTGTTAATCAAGTCCCATTTTTGTCACAAGACAAAGATTTCTTGATTTATCGGTGCATCCGTACATGGAAATATACATTTTAAAATTTCAAAGTTAATTTGTGGGTGACAGAGGTCAGGCATGTAAATAACTGTGTATTTTATGAACAGCTCTGTAGAATAGCAGAAGACACATTAAACACTGGAAAAGAGCAAGTGCTCCATGTATTTTATTCCTGTATGTCTTTCTTTTCCAGACTAGTTTTATGTGTGTTTGTTTTTGCTGCTCCCATTAAGGGACAAATGTCCTCAAAGGCATCTTGTTTTTCGATCTTTGAGGAAAGAGAAGTGCTTAATCACTAATACGCCTCTACAAAAATATTTCCTCTCTAGTTTTCTCTTGTACTGTGATCAGTTAAATAGGTTCAAAACTGTAAGTGGTGAAATATTCCTGCTTGTTTACAGTGTAGGGGAGAATGTGAGCCTGTGACCTGAATGTGAGAGAAAATTTGGAGCAAGGCTTAGGGCTAGCATACGTCACATTTTCCATTATTTAGAGCATATTTCTATCACGCCTAAGCTCTGAAAGGTATTTATTTTCACATAAAATTATTCGGTGAAAGGAGCAAAGGCGGCGCATGTGTGCTTTCCAGAGTGAACAGCATGAAAACTGACAGTGGTTTTGGAAGGGAATTTTTTTTAAGGTTGTTTTAAGTGTAATGCGTGAAATTCATATGGAGTTTGATTACCCCTCTTTTTTTTTTTTTTGTATGTTCCCTCCTTGTGTGTCTGCAGAAGCATGCAGAAGCTCACTCAGTTGGAGCGGTTGGACCTGGGGAGTAATGAGTTCACTGAAGTGGTGAGTGTCTGTCTGTCTGTCTGTCAGTGCTCAGGGCTCTCACCTCACCCCCCCCCTCCCTTTACTCTGTTCCTTCACCTTCTTTTTTTTTTTTTTTAAAGCACACATGTACAAAGTTCCCATTTCTTTCCACTCTGACCCATCATTTATGCATGATAACCTCATTTTTAATTGTCTGATGATTCATTTTTAGCTTGCTTACAACTGCCTGCTTTCTCCTTTCTGCATGTGCAGCCTGAGGTGTTGGAGCAGCTGACCGGACTCAAGGAGCTGTGGATGGACGGGAACAAACTGACCTTTTTACCTGGGGTATCATATACACTCATATCCCTGTTCAGTGACTGCTGCTCCCCAACACATCATCTTGAGATTATTTCCCTTCATTCCCCACCCCCACCCACACCCCAAACCGTGTGTCTGCTTAAGTCTTCATCAAAAAGAGCTGCAGTCAGTTTACATCAGACTTTTAGCTCTCTGAAACCAGCAGAGAGGGCTGCACTTTGGACTTGATTCTCTCCAACACACCGTTTCTCCCCACCAACAAAATGCAAACTTTCGGGTTTGCAGATGTCCCAGGAGTAATTAGAAAAAAACATCAGCTATGAAAGAATTATTATATTGGTGGATTGATAGTCAGAATTTGTTTAATGAGCTTCTTCTTTCATCCAAATGACCAGCTTGTTTGTAAGTGGGTCATAATTAAAGCATTAGTTCTGCTGCCAGCGTTTCAGTAGCATCAGCTGTAATCACAATCTGGCCTTTTATAAGCTATGACGTCTGTTGAGTATGAAACAAACCATTAAGTGTTACTGCTCTGCTTATAAAATGTTTTCAAATTAAAAAAAAGGTAATAATATTGCCCACTGTCGGATCACATCATGCCTGCCGATATAGTTAGTTCACCCCACTGCAGAATATGTTTTGGGGATAGTCTTAAATCCACTGCTTCAGGGTAAATCTAACAGGGTGAATAACCTTTTTTTTTTTTTTTTTTTTTTTGGTCCAGATGCTGGGTACACTAAAACAACTGGTGTATCTGGACGTGTCCAAGAACAACCTGGAAATGGTGGATGAACAAATCTGCGGCTGTGAGAATCTACAGGACCTCCTGCTCTCCAACAATGCTCTCACACAGCTGCCTGGCTCCATCGGTAAAGATCACACACACACACACACACACACACACACCTCTTATTAGAAGAACACCGGTTACAAAACACCTCAGCTCTCTTCTAGCTGTTCCCAGTTTGTAAATCTTTCCAAACTCTAAATAAGTAAAGACGCACCAACACTAGGGCTGGACGATATATCGATTTATTTTTTTTTAAATATCGATATTTTCATATGCGATATAAGATGAGACAATATCGTTTATATCGATATAGTCTAGGTTGCGTTACAGTCATACTTGTAGCTTCACCAGTTCGCCTTTCTCTTCTCCCAGTTTGTCTCTGCACAGCTTCACGCTGCCCCGCCTCTCTCCGCTTCACCCGTTAATCATTCAGGAAGCGACCGAATGGCAGCGTTCCCAACTTAGTGACTTTGTTGCTAGATTTAGTGGCTTTTCAGACCCCGCTGGCGACTTTTTCCCCCAAAAGAAACTAGTGACAAATTTAACAACTTTTTGAGGTCGGAGAGTTTTGGAAACTTGAAATCCTCCACTGTCGCCGTGTTTTGTGTACATACAGCCTTCGTGCTGCATCCGTTCGTATGCTTTGGCATCACCTTTGGCACCTGCAGTCCCTGGCTGCAGGTAAGAGGGCGCCGCCATACGCAGTAGAAGTTGGTTTGTACCGTAAGTCACGTGACCTTAATAGCGGAAGTGGGCGTTTTACGTGTGCTTGCAGACGCCGCGTTGAGCGTGTGGGCCCATTGCTGTGATACGTCAGCGCATATGTCTATGGATTTACTGAGATGGCTAAAATCCTGCAGATGGAATTTTGTTCAGTCAGTCTGTCACAGTACTGGATGTACAGGAGTACACACAGGAGGAAGCACTTTCCAGTGAAGTAGACTTCACCAGACTGGCTTTGTAAAGAATAAGTCAGCCTTTTGCTATTTTTGCTCTGCATCTTTTCTGTTTACATTTTAATAACACAGCTGTGAGTGTTTTTATAGAGGAAAAAAGCATTAATTTATTTGAGGAGCATTACTATTTAAATATGCCAATAGCTGATTTTTGAGCAACTTCTCATGTACATCTACAGCTGAATGTTAATAAAAGTGTCTGTGTGACATTTGGGACACGTAGCTTTGACTCTGAAGGGCCTTTTTATTTATACCTTTTGGGAAGAATATATATATATATATATATATATATATATATATATATATATATATATATATATATATATATATATATATATCGTATATCGCCATTGTGCTAAAAAATATTAAGATATTAATTTTGGCCCTAACCAACACTACCACTTGCAGCACTGCCTTAGTGCCCCCAGCGCAGTAATAACCCAACATTTTATTTTTCTGTTTCAGTTTATCTAGAAGGGTCTGTGCATAATTCCAACAGAGCATGAAATGAATGTGCTGCAAAAAGACTTTGTAGATTTTGCTCGTTTTCAAGTCTTGTCACTAGTTAAGCTTTTATATGGCACATGTACATGATACATAAATAAAATATTTGATTTGCATGAAACCACAACACACTAAAGATATAAAACTACAGTAAAATACATAATATTTTAGAAAAAATACAAAGACAGTTACAATAAATTCTCGTATTATTGTGATGTTATTAATGAAGAAAGTATAATTATTCAAAAAAATTTGCTTTTATCCAACCTTTATCTTTTACTGTAAATGAGTTTTTATCTGCAGTTCACCATGCTTCTGGATACTGTTAGTGTTTATATAATTAATACATTTTAAGGTAAATTTCTCCACAATGACTTGCATTAGTACAAATTTTCAAAAATAAATGTCTGTGGGTTTTTTCAAATTAAAATTTATAAGTATATTTAGATTACTTATTGGCAGTCAAAATTTTGAATTGCATAATTCTTTCCATGCCTTTTGACAAAAACAGTTCATTTAAAGCCAGGCTAATAAAATGCTTTTGTTGTCCCTGTGTGCATACTGTTGAAATCACAGTTGATTACTACTAAAGCCATTACTGTATTGACAGTATGAATGAATGTAATTAACTGCTGTAATGGATCTTCCTCTTTGTTGTTCACTAGCAAGTGAAAGTCAATAACTGACCCGAGCTGTTGTCTATGCCTTCCTAATCCTATCTCCTTGCTTTTTCACTTTTCCTTTTTTTAAGGCTCCCTGAAGAAGCTGACTGCACTAAAAGTGGATGAAAATCAGCTGATGTATTTGCCCGATTCTATTGGAGGGTGAGCACCACAGCAGTAGCTTCGATAACAGCAGCATAAACCCTGAGCTCAGTGGATTATTTTGCTGTTTTTATCTGCCGTCCATTGATCTCATAAAATGTCTTTCTCGACAAATCAGATATGCCTATTAAACAGAAACTGTCCTGCTGCTCAGTTTGTTTTGTTCTCACACTGATGATAATGAGTAGATTAGTAATGGCTGTGGTTATAAAGAACAGTTCACTTCATTGAGGAAGGGCTGCTGGTAATCACTGGTCAGATGACCCTCATATGGGCGCCTGGGTGGCTTAGTGGTGAAGCCGGCAACCACATACACACGTCATGTTGCGGTGCGGGCGGCCCGGGTTCGCGTCCCGGCCCGGTGCCGATTTGCCCGCGTGTCTTCCCTTGTATCTTTCCCCCATTTCCTGTCTCTCTCCACTGTCACAAAAAGCCGCTGTGGCCAAAAATGGGGAAAAAAAAAAAAAAAGATGACCCTCATATACAATAACTATAGATGAAATCCTGCGTTACTGTTCTGAGGCAGACAGGTAAACCCAGCGGTCGACGGCTGCTGAGTACTGAGTCAGGTCCGCATACTGATCCTCGTTCTACTCTGAATCACTGACACACAATGCACAAAGATTAGGTTCCGTTTAATCCATCAATGCTTTTATTTTTTTAATCTGTCCACTCTACCATCCATGAGAAAGACAAATCTGCATTAACTGATAAATACAATTGTAGCTGAGCAGGTTTTTTTTTTTAAATATCTGTTTTCAAACACCCTCAATTATCCCTTATGTTAGAATGTCCCTCCTTATGTACTTTGGCATAGATTATGTGACAAAGCCTATGGTTTAGTTTAATCCCATGCAAGGATTTTAGCTTAAGCAAGCTCATTTTTTCCCCCATTTATATGTAGCTGGTTTCATTTCAGTGCTTGTCCACCGGGTTGTTTTTCCCCTGGCGTATTTTCAGTAGACGGGGGTCAGATCCTTTCAGAGTTTCGTGGCACTGTAGCACATTAGCTCTCCCGGAGGTCAGACTGCCTTTGCATTGATGTCAATACTCAGAGTGCATTTGCATTTTTCATTCAGCAGAAATTCCCCTTATGTCATTAAGTGTGTCACTGTACGATAACTTTGAGCTAAAGTGTATCTTAGTATAATGTATATGTGTTCACTATGTTGTAATCACTGTAATTTAAAGATTCAGAATACACAGATCTGTGTATGTTTAACAAAAGAGTTACCTAAAAATGCGTTCGGTTTCTTTGGTCTTTGTTTGAACCTCAGCAGCTGCCATCTGAATGAGCTTTTTCATAAATTTAAATAAATGTGATAAACATGTTTACTATAATTAATATACAGCATGCAGTTACACTGGATTGTGGACTGGAGATCACAGGATAATGGATCATAGCCCCCACATTTGAAAGAGTGTCTTCACTGGACTGCTGGTGGTCATTTTTTTGGCACTAATGGCAGTTTTTGCCATTAAGGTGTGAGCATTTTTGGCAACCACATGATCCAAATCCTTCCGCATCTCTCTATATCAGGCTGACGTGCATTGATGAGCTGGACTGCAGTTTCAATGAGATTGAAGCGTTGCCCGGCACCATTGGCCAGTGTGTCAACATGCAAACCTTTGCTGCAGATCACAACTTCCTTACCCAGCTTCCACCCGAGGTGAGCGCGCTCATCGGATTAGAGACATTTGTCCGTCTGTTCACATACTGCAGCTAGAGTTCTTGGTTTGCTCGCTTCACAGATGGGCAGCTGGAAGAGGGCAACTGTGCTGTTCCTACATTCCAACAAGCTGGAGACTTTGCCCGAGGAGATGGGTGACATGCAGAAGCTCAAAGTCATCAATCTCAGCAACAACAAGTGAGTCTACTCTACCACGGGTCATGTTTGTGCTCATAAGAAAGAGGTTAAATGACAAAACTAGTGCTTTTTTAGAACCTCTCGCCTGATTTTAAATTCTAAGATGGAAAAGATTTCTGTGTTTTTCTGTTTTTGTTTAATTTGTTGTGCATCAGATCTGTTTGCAATTATTTGCTTAAAGTTTACACATTTTGTTCTAGATGTTATCAAAATAATTGACAAAACAATCATTAAATTAGTCGATAACATTGAATTATATGATATAAATTATATGTACTTTTTAAAAGTTGCTTTTTTGGGAATATTTGAAGCTTTGCCTTCACTATGAATTTCATGAATTGAAAGAAGAAAAAAAAACACAAAGCAGTAAAATGTCTTGTGTCACTCTGGTTCACAAATGTGAATAAGAATGAAATTTCACCCTGTGAGTGAAATTGTAGCTGCTGATTACAGCGTCATGATGAAGGGGTATGAAGTCGTGTTAGAATGATAATAGGTAAGGCTTTGGAAGCTATCTTGGCTGTTTAATTTCCTTTTTAAGTAAAAGTGAATTTTTACAGGCTTATTTTTATAGTCCGCCTGCTTAGATCAAATTTATCTGTCACAATGAATAAAATAGCCTTTTTTTTAAATCTTGCAGAAATGTTTGGAGTTTGTGAATTTAGGTTTTTGGTGACTGAGCGCCTGTGTTGTTGTTTTTTTTTTTGTTCTACTTCAGACTGAAAAATCTTCCGTATAGTTTCACCAAACTGAATGAGCTGACTGCAATGTGGCTGTCTGAAAATCAGGTAAGACTGCACAAGTATTATGCATAAAGGCCCCTGGTTCAGAGGTTTCAGATGGGGACTCTGGTAGCAGTAGGGTATGTGACTCGCAGTAAAAATGCAGCTGTAAACCAAGAAGCTTTGCAGGTAGCTCACAGGAAGGTACATCTAACCACTTCCAGGCAATTTGAGCTAATGCAGGTCAGATCGGGTGACCAGTTTTTAAAACGTGGAGACAAAGTAGAGGTTTCTGCTGCAACTTCACCTACTTCCAAGGTGCATGGAGAAGAGCAAACATCTAAAGAGGCTGAAGTTCCAGCAGCATTTCTACTATAAAGAACAATTTTAATTCTTGACCAGCACTTTTTAGCCTGTCACGGTCGTTCAGTCTTTAAAATGTAAAAAGATCCGAATGAATGTGTAAGTCTGAATGACAGAGAGTCTGTTTGTGAGATGAGACAGTACCGGGCAGACAGAATTAAACCGAAGCTCAACGTTACCAGGCAAGTTATGGTGCATGAAATTTAGACTTCTTAACAGAAGACGAGCCTAACAAAGGTGGAAATGCCTGAGTCTGGTCAGCTCACATGTGGGGAAGTGGCTTAGAATCCCAATTAGTCACAGCAGGGTGACTTTGTACGGTAAAGTAAAAGACCTAGTCATATGAATCCTAGCAGAAGAGTGTAAGTATACAAAGGCAAAGAAAGGATGGAGAAAACTCTGTGGGACTATACTGATTCAGTGTGTTGGCTTTTGTCCAACTTCTTTCCAAATTACAGTCTGACTGACTTCATTCTGAAATCAATTATTCATGCCTTTTTTTTTTTTTCTTCTCCTGGCTGGACTATTCCAAGGTGGTGCCTTAACAAATTGTCCCTGGAAAACTGCAGCTGTTTGAGAATGCTGAAGGAAAAACTACAGAGCCGCCACCACTGCTGTCCTGCTCTTACATCAGCTGCCTTTTTTTTTTTTAGTCATTTATATGTTTCCATAATTACTTTCCTACCTTAATATGTGAACTCTTAAAAGGGCCATTGTGAAGACACAGTCTGTAACGGGCAAATCAACACTAAGACACATGAATATAGTTGGACAGGTGCAACAATGCTGACAGGGCCTAAGGGGAGCTTAGAGCAGCTTCATCAACAAATGGATGACAGGAAGAGGCACCCAGATGTGTTAAAGTAATGTCAAGGCAGATTATAAGTGAAGAAAGTCTGTGAAGTATCTGCAGAATTTGGGGAAGACGGGTTGAATTTATCATGGATCCATCTTGTGATGTGTTATTTTCCCCTGCGGTTAAAGCATTTTCTTTTCCACATTCAGGTTTTTTATGTACCGAGTGTTTGTTAAAGAACTGCTGATGGCACACTCAAGCACACTTTTTGTCTCCCACAGTCGAAACCCCTCATCCCTCTCCAGAAAGAGGAGGATCCAGAGACTCAGAAAACAGTGCTGACCAACTACATGTTCCCCCAGCAGATTAGGACTGAGGAATGTGAGTAACTCACTCCGGTTTTTAGCAGCAGGACTGCACGTTAAGGATCAGAGCAGACTGCGTTTTCACTAAATAATCTACACTACCATGTTTACCCTCACAAAGTTTGATGACCTACAAGGATCCCTAGATGCATATTTTATAAGAGACCTTGTTATCTGAGACTGAGGCAGGAGAAACACTAGCCATCATCTTCTTGTCAAGCACCTGTTCGTCTGGTTTCCTTTTACAGCAGACGGCTCACATCGACCCTGCTGCATCTTTAGAGTATTTAGTGGTTCAAAATATGCGCGATTGAGCTGAAATGGCCACAAGTCTTTTTTGAGATGTCAGTGATTTGTGTCACAAGCTGAAAAGTTACTCCCCCGTGGTGGGCTTCATACCATTTACCGTGTTTAATAACTGGGATTTTTTTTCCAATCACACCTTTTCCTTTCCTGGGAATGTGGAAGTATTCACAGCCTGACTGCAGCTAACATGTTTTACAACTTGTTGATATGACGAATACGCAGCAGGTGACTCACACTGTCCACTGTGGCTTCACGCTGTGGTGTGTCGAGTTGAACCAAAGTTCTTGATCTAATTTTTTTTCAGCTGATATTGGCAAATAATTAGGCAAATAGGATCTCTTGTCAGAACATGACACTCAGCACCTATACACAGCGTGTGTATGTTGCTAAATTGAGGGCAGCTAACTTTTTAACACAGGAAACCACACTGACACCTTCAAAAATATAATGCAGCATTTAATGATTGTTTGTGTGTACTCTAAAGCTTGCTTTCCTCTTGCAGGAGTTATGGTGAATCAGGGTTATTGAGTTGAATCTTTAATGTTCTTTAGTTATTGATTAACAACAAAATAGTTTTTTTTTTTTGTTTGTTTTACGTTTTACAGTGAAGTATTAAACTGAAGATTAGCACATAGTAGCAAAGCATCCTTTAGTAATTTTTTGGATGCCATCATAGGAAAGGAATTTATTGCAACAGCAGTTCCAGGGATCAGCAGGATTATTGGGTACTTTTGGAGTTTGATGGGTTAACAACTGATTTTCAAGTTCCTCCACAGCTCTCTTCAGTTTATTTGCATTCCTCATGTTTCCCTTGCGCCATCTTGTGGTCAGATGTATTATCTGAACAGTGAGATTGAATTAAAAATCCCTAATTTGGAAAAACGCTAATATTCATCCACTGCCTGGCATTGTTTTGTTTTGTTTTTTTCATCCAGACATTCCAAACTCGGACTCTGAGAGCTTTAATCCAACTCTGTGGGAGGAACAACGCAAGCACCGAGCTCAGGTGGCCTTCGAATGTGACGAGGACAAAGATGAGAGAGAGACGCCCCCGAGGGTTAGTGCTGCACATTTGTTACTGCTTACATAATTGGGCAAGGAAAAACAACAGTGCTGATACAAATTACCGCAGCAGGGACATTGTGATCCTCAGAGTTTTTGGCTGCACATCTTCACTTTGTGTCCTCAGCTACAGTTTTCTGACTCTTCGGTGATGAATTTCTTTGCATTTTTGCCACTAGTGGTTTTTGCATCTAAACGAATGGGGTCTTGTAAAATGGGATGAAATTTCTGCCTAACCCTGTCATCTCTAGCATGAAAGGAATCTTCCAAACATAAAAACAGACTTTCTTTTATTTGATATTCATTTATTAGTATGCTTTTAATTTTAATCTCTGTGTACTGTTTCAGGAGGGAAACCTGAAGCGCTACCCCACACCGTACCCAGACGAGCTGAAGAACATGGTAAAGACTGCCCAGTCAGTGGCTCACAGGCTCAAGGAGGACGAGTCGAGTGATGAGTCGGGCAAAGAGGCAAAACCCATTGAGAGAAACCACATTGGAGTGCAGGATGTGGGGGTAAAGGTCAGTAAAGGCTTCTAATAGTTCAGCTCAGTCAAGGCTTCATTTCTACTGTCTTTCTGTCAAGCTCATTTTAGTTCCCATTTAACATCTCTATAAAATTTCAAGACTTGACTAATCACCTGAACTGTTTTTGTGCAGGTGATCGAGGCCCCCTGTCAGAACGGCGTGGCATCAAACATGGAGGCCCAAATGTCCGCCGACACGTTTGGCCAAAATCCCTCTGCGCCCGAATCCAAAGACACTTCCGAGTCTTACAGCTCCCAGAAAATCCCCCTCAAGTCTTCAGAGGACTCTATGATGAACCACGAGGACACGCTAGAGGTAGTCCAAACTTAATAGCACTTTGTTTAGATTTTTACAAGTTTTCACAGTTTCACAACAAATACAAAGTACTGTCTCTGTCTTTAGGACTCTGAGGAGCTGTCAGACGAGGAAGACGAGATGAAGATTGCAGAGCTGAGACCCCCTCTTATTGAGATTTCCATCAACCAGCCTAAAGTAGTGACTCTAAGTAAAGATAAAAAAGGTAACTATAAATAATCTGAAGTGGAAAAGTGAAATGTCTGGATGTAGAACACTAACAGCAATTATTTCTGATTAACAGATGATGGTAAAGATGCAGACTCTCTGCTGGATGACACTGTGGCTAACAGCAACCAGAACAACAGTAACTGCTCATCTCCGTCACGCATGTCAGACTCTGTGTCTCTGACCACAGACAGCAGCCAGGACAACTCTCTGTGCACACCTGAGAGAGAGGCAAAGATGCCTTTCCTGCCAAAAAGCCGGTTTGTACTATTCAATACTTTAACATAGACTGAAAACAAGAGTGTTCTCCTGCTCTTATTGTACTCTTACAATACATATTCCTGTTTCAGGCAAGAAGATGAGAATATGAACCAGCCTAAAGACACCACCCCTCTCCTCCATAATGGCAATGGCTCTGAAACATCTCTCCAGACCCTCTTAAAAACCCAGCAGACACCACCAGAGAAAATGGGGGACTATGATCTGTCTATGGAAGCCAGACTGGCCTTCATTGAGAAGGGAATAAACAATGGTATGGGAGATACTTACACAAAGTGGGACCAGATTAATATGAATGTGACCAAACTGCCAACCGACAACATGCTTCAGCTGGATGAGTTGGACAAAACCAAGAATGGTTCCGTAGCTCAGGACGACTTGGACAGCAAGGAGAGTTACGATAACATGGATCATTTACAGAATGGAAATCGACAGGCAGGTGACTGCATCAATAGTCTGGGGAATAAAAGCCAAGGGATGAGAGGAGAGACTTCTGCTGTGCACGTGGCCTCGACAGGCGTGACAGCCAGCAGTGACATGTCTCTGTCTCGCAGCACTGAGGAACTGTCTCCAGAGAAAAGGTGCCATCCCCCGCAGGTGTTGAAGTCTCACAGTATCAGCAACATAGAAACAGGGGCCATGAGGCTGTACTCCTTTGACGGGGATGACGACTCAGCAGGGACTAGGGTGGCAGGGGCCGGCCCAGGGCCAGGAGTTCAGGCCCAGAGCATAGTCAGGAGCAAGTCAGCTGGTCAGTTACTCAATGATCAGACTCTCCTGATCTACCCCAACTCCTCTGCATCTTCCTCAGACCTGCTCTCTTCTTCTAAGCCTCCTGCCAGCACCAGCAGACATCCAGTCTCTTCCAGCATGGCCATGGGAACCCCTCCTCCTCAGTACAACATACAGTACACAAGCAGTGGCATGTCTAAAGAGGGCCTATGGGGCCAGAGGACAGCCATGGCTTCAGAGCACCAAGGCTACCACCCTCCTCCTCCTCCACACTCACTAGCCAACACCAATTACTCAAACCGTAATCAGGCACCTCCTTACCCTCTGCAGCCCCAGCAGAGAGGGCCTCCGATGGCTTCTAAACCTCCTGGGGAGATGTGGGCTAAGGAGAGGCTTCATTCTACTGGGGGCCAGCCTAGAAGTAGCACTCTACAGAGGCAAAGCAGCTCTGGCTCCACAGCTTCCATGGGCGACTCAAGGCGTTTGCAGGTGTCAGAAGGGGACTACATGACATACAGGGACATTCACACCCTCGCCAGGGGGCCACTGGCAATGAGTCAGGCCATGCAGAGGCCCCTCTCAGCTCGCACTTACAGCATCGATGTACCCGGAGCTTCCAGGCCGCACAGCAGCAGGCCACAGGCCCACGAGCTTCCAGAAAGGACCATGTCTGTTAGTGATTTCAATTACCAGCACAGCAGCCCCAGCAAGAGGCCCAATACCCGGGTGAAGTCTGAGCACTCGCTCCTGGATGGACCGGGACAGATGCAGGGAGGAATGGGAGCAGGGAGGGTTCCAGCAGACTGGAGAGACCAGGTGATGCGGCACATCGAGGCCAAGAAAATAGAAAAGGTAAAAAGTATTAATGAACCCATCTCTACTCATAGTTTTGGTTTTGTTCTTTTTTGAGACATCTTTCTGTGAGAGTTTGGTTGATTTTTTTTTTTTTTTTTTTTTTTTTTCCTGCTCCTTTTTTATAGAAACACTCTCATCAGAAAATGGTAGCATCATAGTTGTGATTGAATTATCCAGAGCAACATGGATATTTTTGTTGTTATTGGTATTTCTGAATGCAAACCTGTGGTTCACTCAGCTGTTTGTAGGTGTATGAAAATGAAAGGAGCCATCAGAACCCATCCCTACTTGGAATGATCTCAAAACCTGTTCAAACAAACCAAATCTTGAATATTTGTGTGAATCAACTATTTAGGTGTAGCTTACTAACCCATCTATATGCAAACTAGGTCTGACTCACTGCATGTTTGTCTGTATATGCTGTAAACTTCTTTGTTGTATGTTTTTTTATGACATCACTCATTTGGTGGATTGCATGGCCACCACTGACTTGTTGGTGCTGGATGTCATCAGAATGCACTGTCTCGCTCCTGTAATTCCAATAACGCTCCACTGAGCTGGTCTCACTACGGCAGCTGTAGGGATATACATGCCAGCCATGGGTCCCTGGTCTTTAGTGGCAGGGACGGACAGCCCTACGGAGCTCTGGGCTTCTGTGTGAGTACTGTCAACTCGTAGTTAGCTCCTGCAGCTCATACTAAAGCCAGGGCATCCAGTTCCTGCTAGTTTCACATCCTTTGTAAGATAAGGAAATGTCTGCTTCCTTCTCTCATCGATGTTGAAGTGATCACAGATGTTTGGAAGCCATGTTTCACTTGTCCTTTTATAGCCAAGTGAAAATATATTTCTCAGCATATGATTTCTCATGACCACGATCTCTGACTGGTGCCTAATATCAGAGTGAAACATGGATAAATTCTAGTTTTTGTTGCTTTTCTTGGTTAAATGCAAGTAGAGCTGTTTTAAAAGGGGTCTCCTTATTTTTTGTACCATAAATAGTTTCCTTAGTTTGTCTCATTTAGAAATCTTACTACATCTGCAGTATAATTAGATGAATGTGACTGCATACTAAAATTCACTTAAACTGATTTAGAAGTAATCAAGGAATAAGCTGAAACTACTTCCTGACAAAACTGAGAGAATGTACGAAGGAAAATATTTGTCTGACAACAAGAAAGCAAACCTTCATTTGTTCATGATGATGAATATTAACCCCTTAACTGGCAGCAAAAAAATCACCTGACAAAAACAACATAACACCCTCTGGTTATTATTGGCTCTGAACAACCCATTTCATAGCCTATTAACTGGCTGCGTCTGGTCCGCCGGCCGAATGAAGTGCATTTATATGGCAGGCTAGACCCGCCCATTTTGACTGACACCTCATTCGGCCAATCATGTTAAGAAATGGGTTTCCCAGAGCCAATAATACTCAGAGGGCGTCACGTAGCTTTGTCAGGTGATTTGGTGCAGCCAGTTACATGATTGGCCGAATGACGTGTCAATAAAAATAGGAGGGTCTAGCCTGCCATATAAAAGGGACTACAAACGGCCCGTCACCGGGCCCTTGCCAGTTAAGGGGCTACGTATGGTACAAAACAGCTCCTTTTAAACCCGCCGGGCTCTTGTACATCAGAATCAATATCGTCGCGCGTTCTCTGTCTCTACCTTGCCACCCTTGAATCATCTCATCGCTGTAATGCATCTCACAAACCACTCGTTTTCTTCTCCTTTAACTGCACTTCAAATCCTCCTTTTGCTTGGCTGTCACCTTCGATCCAAACTTTTGATCACTTCAGAATCGTTTCATAACCTCTCACAGTGTTTGTGTGTGTGTGGGGGTGAAAGCTGTGTTTGTGAAAGGTAAGTAGTCAAAGTGTGTGTCTAAGTGATTTAGAAAGGGGGTATTAGATCTGTAGAGGCAAAACTAAAGCTGTCTGAGAGTGTTGCGTAACCTCCTTTACTGCTTAACACTCAAGATTCACCTCATCTTCTGGAGGCTGATGCACTTTATACTCTGTCGTGTCTAAATAGAAGCTAAGCAGAGTTTAATCTCAGCTTCTAATCATCTAAGTTGGTGCGTTGATCCCTCTTTGGTGTTTTCTAAATCAACACCTCACTGTCTCGTGTGATCCCAAGAGTCTTAATAATCGATCTTGTTTGTTATCC